>NC_056728.1:1460021571-1460092409 GCF_019279795.1 Protopterus annectens
ACCCACTGCGAGACCCACTAAAGCAAAGTGTAATCTATATGGCAAGGAACGGAATAACCAGATGTAGACGTATATATGTAGAGCTGTGTGTGTGTATATCTACCCATAGTGGCATAGAGATATGCCTCTCCCTTACTGTAGTGTGAATGTATAGATACAGAGAAAGAATACAGATACATACCCACATATAAATATATACATATGCAGGCACCCATAGACCCATATGTCGTTAGATTTTATATATATATATATATATATATATATATATACACACACACACACACACACACACACACACACACACACACACACATACATATATATATATATATATATATATATATATACATATATACACCAAGATATATATTACAGTAAATATACACATGTATATAGCTAGGATATGATGCAGCAGTTATGAGTAACATATGTTCACAGGCCATGCATATGGTGGTGGGAGGTCCAATAAACAAACGTCTTCCCAGACCACAGGCAGGATACTACCAGTGGGAGAGACCTGCATAGTCTACACTTGAAACATAGACATCGATGTCCCTTGTGGGACACCAAAAATTAATGATCGGAGCCAGTCCCGGTAATGAGTTATCAAACCAGGCTGTAGATGTACACGGACCAGCAGGTTTTGCAAGCCTGGTAACATATGAGTTGACACAACGTACGACATGTGTCCCAACATGGGGAGAGTGGGCAGTGTGTAGTGGTGTGTTTATACCCCACCTGCACCCACAGTAAGGATGAGTAATGTAAAGGAGTGGCAGGTGGGGGAACTATGGGTATGTGATTATGGGCCTAGGTGTGCAGGTGTTGGCTGGCAGTGCCGTATTAGGACTGCCCCGTGGATGTAAGTAATATTCTGATGAGGGCATACCTGACACCCATACCTCCCAACCCCTAAGAGCACATCCACTGGAGAGTCCGTAAACCATTGGGGGAACACATAGGGGCCATACCATTGAACTGTCCCCGATTACCAGGGACGTCCCTGATTACGACTCAGAATCTAACTCTGTCCCACCTAAACCCTCCCAGAACTAGTGATATTAGGAGGAAAGGTAGTGAATTACACATAATGAATAATGACAACAATTAAGAGTCATAAACAGCATGTACCTCAGACAATGTGTATGAATACATATGCTCTGGGTCTGTCAATGTGTCAGGTTAATATCCCCCAAATTTTAAATGTGTCCTTGATGTTGTTATGCAGTGTCCCTGATACAGTCTTCATTTTTCCCCATTCGTATGAGAGGTCTGATAGGGACAGAAAGCACATATTCCGCTGACTACCTTAGAAAGATGATAGAATAATAGGTATGCGTTAGCATGGCTCGGCTGACGGATGTGGGTCCCAAAACCCAATTACTTGTCTATATTGAAGAGTCTCAGTTCCCATGTATCAGCCAGATGGGTGCAGATTCTAAGAGGAACACATAAATAATATGAATAAAACACTGGACACGCCGCCGAATCCGTACATTCGAATGGCATGCCATCGCCTATTGGGCAGCCATTCCTGATACTATAGGCATGTAATCCGATGTAATAGGCATCACAAGGTAATATTTTGGTCCTTGCTCCCACCCAGGGGTGTGAGTGTCAGATGCAAGCACCAATGTTGGTGCATTTGCAAGTGCAGGAGCGAGCGGGTGTAAGCCTGTTTGGCTGCCAGCATGCGAGTATTGCACTGGTAAAGCAATGTAGAGGCTAACCGAGTGTGAGAAGCTGTAACCAGAGGTTAGCATTGCTTAACACTGCGCAAACCCATGCACACCCGCTCACAACTGCTTTAATGTGCCTTACTCCCTCCGTATCCAATGACCTTGTTCTGCCCTGCAACAAAATAAAAGGCCTCTACAAGGCTCAGCACCAGGACCCTGCACACACAGCTAATGTGATTTACCAATACGCCATGGTAGATATACAGACATTGGACATTACCACAAACATATCATACAGCGCAGTCATTCAACAGTATGGAAATGTATCCCATCATGTAGATGTATATGTGAGTGTTTATGTCCAGCATATAGGTACATACATATATAGAGATATATCAGGAACATACCATGTGGCAACAAAGTATTACAAATGAATGAAAAGGGAAACACAAGCGACGCCTGTATTATGTAGTGGTATTGTCCTATGTAATATCAAGACTCCCTCAGACAGGCGTGTCATCCATACACGCAAACAGCTGTACATTGGCCGTATACATCACTCTGTGCATGTAATGTACATTAACACAACAGTAACCATAGAGAGACCGGTAGTGTTGTGTGTACAATGGGGTCATCCGCATCACGTGTACCTGGACCATTTAGGAGTGATGTGCATACCAGGATCGTGCACCTGAAGGACTGGGGTGAGGATAGCAGGAGTATGTTGTGATGCATATTACAAGAGTTACATGTGTCCAGTGGGCACGTGTGTGAAATGGACAGCTATGTATAGGGCAAATGTCCTAGGAACTGACTGGCCTTATGTTTCCATAAGGTGAGAGTGGGATGTGGGGGAAGCAGAGTAGGTATGCCCGTGGAAGATAGTTAGGGTAGGATAACAGACAAGACAGCATACAGGGTCGGGATATGACACATGTGGGGGGATACACCTCGGATGGGGATGGGTGTTTGGCATTCACAAGCCCATGGGAACAGTGGGACGGAGGTCCCCAGCCATAGGCAGCTGCCACTGCACCAAAACAGCTGCAAAGGAGGCAGTGCTGGGGGCTGTCCAAGAGGGGCAGCCTCACCCTGTAAATGTGACACTCTGCCCTTGAGCTTGCGTATCTGGCTTCAGAACCCCTTAGTGAGGCCCCAACACACCACGTCCGGGACCGCATGACAGTAGAGATGTTCCTTTCTGGCCCTGCTCCCAGGGGGGGCATGCCCCATCCTCAGTGGTGGTACCACCAGAAGGTGGTGCAGAGCCAACAGAGGTTTAGGTCCAAGGCTGGGCCCCAGATGTGTTGGTGCCTGGTGCCATGGTCAGCTGAAGTGGGACAGGAAGTTCTACCGGGACCTCCCAACCCATACAGCCTATGGTGTTGCAGTTTAAACTAAGATACGGCTTAGTAATAGACAACAGCATTCAGGATTACCTACAACAGTATGCATAGATATCACCATCAACCCAACACAACAGATGATTTACATTTGCAGAGGGAGCACAACACATGCATATATACTGCATGACATCTGTACAATGTGTAGTAGACGTGTGACTGTAGCTATGAACAGTTGCCCATTATTGGCTTGTCATTGGGAACCCCAGACAGTGTCTGTCATACCACTGTTTCATGTGACATATGTCCAGTCAGGGATGCGATGGCAGTAACACATCCCTATCACCATGTACTGTCTGCAATCCTCACACTATGCTCCTGCTGTGCATAGATGTGTGTTCAGTGTGTAACACAGAAAACAAATAGTTCCACACACTGACCAGTCCACAGATGGCCCTACAGATGGGGGTTCCTCATGAATAGAGCACTGTCATGTCTGTTTTAAAACATGCAGAATAGCCATTACCACATACGTTAAACACGCAGTAGTCTCAATGCAGCATAGCTACACTTATATGCTGTAGTCATGTGTGGCACATCACCCTCCTGTTTTTAGGCTATTTCCCACTGTATTTGATGTTTGAGGAACATCCAGATATCATCTGTGATGCCATGTCAAAACACCACATCCAGGTACCACTCATAGCGACTGTCCTGGCCAAACACCAACATGATGTTCCTAGATAATGTACTGTATTATGCGAATGGCTATGGGAACACCATCACAGCTGTTCCACATGCAATCAGCTAGAGGAGGATTGCAATAGGTGCAGAGGCCATAACCTGATTATGTCCATCACTTACAATACACATGCTGCTACTGAACAGGTGTACACCTCCACATCTACCAGAGCATGTGTGGAAGGGACAGACAAGGTACACCAGAGAAGGGCTTGGAGACTAAACCCTAAGCATCATCTGCCACACACCTACCAGCACAGGGGTCTAACCTGACTGACTAGTCATTACTATTACATGTGCATGAAGTTACTACATGTGCCACAAAGCCGAAATGTTTCTGTGCTGTAAGAACATATATGTGTGTAGGTGAGAGACATCTGCAACAGAGATATAGTAGACCTACATTAGGTATAGCACACATGGCTGTCCACGTGAACGAATGCCATTGTCACCAAAACCACACACTCTAATGGACTCGCATTGACACTCTTTGCCAGGGCCACAAATACACACCCTAACTACTTAGCTTGCCACACCGCAGTAATGCACAGGACTACATGCACCACAGGGGATATCTGGAGGTTTTATGGGCTAGGGCATGTGAAAGTGTTTGACATCTATTGGTATGCCAACCAGGGTTATACTGGGAGTGACTGTGGTTGGGAGCATCATAACCCACATGCAGACACAAGGTGCCAGTACTGACATGCATGTATGCATTGCTTCATGGGTGTGTAGTGGTTGGCTGTGTAAGATGGCTGTACAAGGCTGGGTGAGGGGTAATCCTTGGCACTGCGCCACCCGACAATGGTGTGCAGTGTGGTACAGGGGTGTAGTGTCTGCAATGTCCCACAAAGATAGGTACTGCATGATCTGCCCTGACATCCTGGTTACCATTGTGTATGGCCATAGCTTTGCAATGCATGCCATGTCTGAGTTTGATAGTCCTTCACATGGACATTGCCTGGGATGTGCATGTCCCACAATACTGTACAGTGACATGTACAGGTGTACCTGGTTTGGCAGGCACATGTTGTGTACACAGACTGTTATCCCCCGATATGCCAATACTGGCCTGGTGTGGCGAAACCTGCTTATAGTCAGCAGGTCGACCCTGCACCTGCATTGATAGCATGATACAGGTATTCCCTGGTGTCAGTGGCATTGGTCCATACAGGGCACATGTGTACGGCATTGTATGGCCTCTGTGGATCACATTTGATGGCACCACATACATTGCAGGCATCCAGTGGGGAGCATAGTGAAGACACATTGTCCACAATTATGTGCCTATTGTACCGCTGTACAGGGTGCCATGTCCTCTGCAGCCCACTGCAATCACACCATGCCTACTATCTGTCATCAATGTGCATGGTACTAGCAATATAGCGGGATATCCTAGGCAAGTGTGTTTGTGTATGGCACATGGGTGCAGGACATATACCGGGTACTAGTAGGGTTGCATACTTTGTTCACCAGGCCTTTTGCCAGATGTAGGGGTATGGCTTGCCAACACAGTCCTGTGGCTGACTGACATCTGTACTCCTCCTGAGGTGGCCAATGTGTCATAAGACGGACACCATACAGGAAAAGTACAAAATCCACTCCCCAACATGTCCAGTGGTTAGACACTCACAGCCACCTCTATACAGGCTCTGAAAACCAAACACACACACTTGCCATGTTCTGTATTCAAACCCCTACCTACCGTATCACACTGCAGCAATACGCATTTAGGGCGTGTTCTACGGCGAATACTAGGTTACAGCACTCCAACAGGTGTATTCCTAGGTGGGTGACAACAGCAGGATTGACAAAGGTGGTCATGTGATTTGTACAGAGACTGCATACTCTACAAAGCATTGTACTTGTCACACACACACACACACACTTGGCAAGTCTGGGATTAGAACACCGACCTAACTACTTTATCGCACTACAGCATTATGCAGTTACAGAACACGCTACCAAGATTACTGGGTCACAGCACTCCCAGAGGTGTATTTCTAGGTGGGTGACATCATCAGCCTTGCCAAAGTTGGGTATAGGAATTGTATGGAGTGTGAGCTTTCTAAAAGCATTAATCTGTCTTCAGGTAGACGGAGACACACACACACACACACACACACACACACACACACACACACACACACACACACACACACACACACACACACACACACACAGTTGGCAAGTCTGGAATTAGAACACCGACCTAACTAATTTATCACACTACAGTATTACGCACTTACAGAATGCGCTACCGAGATTATTCGGTCACAGCACTCCCAGAGATGTATTTCTAGGTGGGTGACATCATCAGCCTTGCCAAAGTTGGGTAAAGACATTTTACGGAGTGTGAGCAGTCTTAAAGCATTATTCTGTCCTCAGGCAGATGGAGACACACGCAGACAGTTGGCAAGTCTGGGCTTAGAACACTGACCTAACTACTTTATCACACTACAGCATTACGCAGTTACAGAACACACTACCGAGATTACTGGATGACAGCACTCCAAGAGGTGTATTTCTAGGTGGGTGGCATCATCAGCCTTGCCAAAGTTGGGTATAGGAATTGTATGGAGTGTGAGCAGTTTAAAAGCATTATTCTATCCTCAGGCAGACAGGGAGACACATACACATACACACAGTTGGCAAGTCTGGGATTAGAACACCGACCTAACTACTTTATCACACTACAGCATTACACAGTTACAGAACACGCTACCGAGATTACTGGGTCACAGTACACCCAGAGGTGTATTTCTAGGTGGGTGACATCATCAGCCTTGCCAAAGTTGGGTATAGGAATTGTATGGAGTGTGAGCAGTCTAAAAGCATTATTCTGTCCTCAGGCAGATGGAGACATACAAACACACACACACACACACACACACACACACACACACACACACACCCACGCACACACACGCCATTGGTGGGATCAGAACACTTGCCTATCTACAGATCACTATTACAATACTACATAGTTACAAGTCTCGCCACAGAGACTATACATTTAAAGGCTGTCATTATGACCTTCTAGGAATGTGGACATCAACAGGGATGCTGACAGTTAAGATATACATACCTGTGAACCTGTGTGTTTAAAGTAGGAATCCATCCTGAACTGGAGCATGCCCATCTGTGGAATGGAAGACTACTATCACTACACAGGGTTACAATGGCCATGCCCATACACATAGAGGCACATAACTGATACAAGGTGTCACTGGGCATGCTCACACACTTAGTAGCACAGGGCTGTTCGGAATGCACTATGTCTCCATCTACACAAGGATATACTGGGCATGTCATACACTTAGTAGCACAGGGCTGTTTGGGATGCACTCTGATTCTAAACACGGAAGGCCAGAGTGACCATGCTATTACAGTTAGATGTAAAGAACACATTGTAATGGATTCCGGTGTTAGTAGTTGTCATTGTTAGCAGGAATGCTGCACTACATATATCTGACACCAGTCTTCTACACAACGTCTGCTGCTGTCTGTCACCTTAGATGTACCATTCTATACCAAGCACAATACTACCACTCGCAGTGGTGTCTTGGTAGGAGTGGCAACTGCTTGACCAACACAATGAGCCAATGTCCTGCTGTATTTACGAGGTTGTCCAGTGTTTGTCATTCTGGGATGACATGACTGAAAGTAGACAGGCCTTTGTCACATATCACATGCATTCATGATTCAAGGGAGTGGGGATAATACCTAGGTCGCATTCGCCCATATAGTCCCATTCCAAGTCAAATGTTCTAAACACATGATAACACCCTGACACCTAGAGGACAACTGCATTGTATGTTTATGCTAAGCAGTGCTAGATGTGTAACATTTGTAATCACAGCTGCTCGCTGTAGATCCAACAATGGGGAATACTGACATCTGTGCAGTGAGGAACACCTAGCTGAAGGCTCTGTAGTGCACAATAGCACTACCACCTTATACCTCAGAACCAGACATGTGGGCCATAACACAGGTACAGACCGATCCAGGTGGTGGTGTCCCCACATACATAAAGGACACTCACATGTACTGACCAGTACTCCCACAAAAGGCATCACAGATGAGTCAGGTGCAGGTCATAGTGTCAAAGGCTGCATTCCAGGATGTAGCCCACAGACACCACCACACCCTCGGACCACCAACACACATCCATGCATGTGGTAGGACATATAATAGTACAATACCATATGACCTTTGACCAGTGGCCTGTACCTAGCTCTACATCAACTGTGCAGAGTACCCATGTACTGACACAGTGACACAGTTGTATCATGTGTTATGCAATGCAATGATACCACTGTTTGTAACCAGGTCAGCTGTACACATACCAGGGTCCCTCAGTTATTTACAGCATTAACAGATGACTGTTACTGTACACCAGTAAACACCATCATGTTTGGATATGACATACATGTACCTGCCCTGGATATGTACATGCCACACACATACAACATATATGTAAATAGCATAGCTGTTGTTGTCCTTTGTGCGGACAGGTGGCTACAGCCATTACACACATGCACATGGAAGGTAGGTCCATGGTTGCTGAATGCTAACAGTACATAAGGTGTGATATCAATGTTGACAAAGGTAACACTCCCTCTGTACTGGTCACCCATGACACTTATATCATACAACAGTCCATGTGTCATGTATGTCATACACATGTCCACCAAATGCAATGCCTACAAACATGCCCAAATGACAGGAATGTAGGACCTACACACATGTACGTGTGCATTCAGATGCCATGTGTGTGCAGTTGCTGATGTTTGCAGGTGACATGTGTCATAGTACATCATGCAGTTGCAATGTAGACTCAACATTGCCAACTGTATATGGTGATATGCTGAAAGTACGGTAAGATGTACTTCAGGTATGGACAGATGTGTGGACATAACTAAGTGATGGGGCATCTTTGCAGATGGATGTTTGCTGAGGACAGCTCACAGGTGTGTCACAAGCAGTCCTACAATAACCTGTGTAACCGCTAAGCTATGGTTTTGATAATTGAAGGAGAACACACACAACTTAGCGGTCAGGGTGACACCGAAGGTAAATCACGTGACACCTGTAACAGTTAAGACCTCCTGTGTGCATATATCAGCACAGTTGCCAAAGGAAGCATCAGTACGCTTTGTAACATGAGCAATACTGCTGTAAGTCTGTCGTATGTATCATGAGATAGGCAGGTGTTTGATTCAGAGTACTGGCATGTGTGGTTGCGTGTGTGTCCATATATGTCACGTATGGTGGGGAATACATCTCAATTGTTGCTCTCTCTCCTGTACACTGTTGTAGACATCTGTACAGACTGCAATGTAGAAAGCAGGACATAGGCAGGGGTGTGTATCCCACACATGTGAGGTATCTGTATGTGCATGACATAGGTGCATTTAATAGTGAATGCCACAGTGTGTGTGTGTGTGTGTGTGTGTGTGTGTGTGTGTGTGTGTGTGTGTGTGTGTGTGTGTGTGTGTGTGTGTGTGTGTGTGTGTATGTATGTATGGTTGTCTGGTCCCTGGAGTGAGGATGTATGTTACCATAGTGAACTGATAAGACCCCTCCCCCCATCCAGGCGATGCAATCTACTATCCCTGTTGATGTCCTCGATCTCAGGCCATCCTGACTACCTGTACATGTGTAATCTATGTGGCGCGTCATGTAAGTGCACAGTACTGTAATGATGATTTGCACATAGGCAGGGGTCCTCACCTCAACACTAGCAACTGTGTGTGTGTGTGTGTGTGTGTGTGTGTGTGTGTGTGTGTGTGTGTGTGTGTGTGTGTGTGTGTGTGTGTGTGTGTTGCTGTGTCGGTGAATCAGTGAGTGTGTGGGTGTGGTACTGTGTCTCTGATACATGTGTGTGAATACCTGTGTGTGGGTGTAGTTGTGTGTTTGCATCCTGTCATGGGAAAGTGTATTACTGCTTCCCAATGAGGCATCACACTTTCCACTAGCCTCTACCCTTGTCATCAGCTAGACCGCTCTCTTACCTCCCCACACCATGTAACTGTACCTGTGATGTCAAAAAAAAGACCAAATTAAACCAAGAAGTAACGTAGTCCAGCACAACAGGACCCGGAAAGCTCACAAACAATATTATTTTCAAGTCCCTTTGCGTGGCAAATACCAACACAAATGCAGCTTAATAGTAAAGCCTTTATTAAATCCAGTTAACGATGCTGAATGCAATAAAAAATATACAAGCAAGCGCTTTCGTTCGGCTACTACCGAGCTTTATCAAGGTGAAACAAATACTGCTCCACTTCTATTAATTTATACTCTTTACAAAATCACATGACCCCATTACTTGAACCAATTTATAAAATAAAATACATAGATATTAAATACAAAGTATAAACACTTTCATTTCTAAAAACTTAATACAATATATATAAAAACTATCATAAAAAATGAACTTCCATTAGTTGGCAAAACTAAATATTAAAATTTTAGATTATTACAATCTAGCTTGCCTCATTTTTAAAACACTATTTATGTTAATATTTTCATTCATGCCAGGAAACTTACTGGCATCAAGTTTCAACTGCCAGAATAATTCCCGATATTCCAATCTAGTTTCCCAGCTACCACATCTAACATCCGGTGCAATTTGTTCAAGTATAATAAATTTTATACACATATTTTCACAAATCAAGGAGTGTTTATAAAAAGCATTGTTTTCCTTATGGTTGGTGATATCATTAAAATGCTTGTATACTCTTCTTCTAAAAATTTGCTCGGTTTTACCCACATAAAACCCTTTACAAGCCTCACAAAACCCTAAATATACCACACCTTTCGCCCCACAATTGTAGTATTTCAAAGGTTTGTACCTGAATTTCCTAGAGGGTAAATGTAACATCCACCCATTTAACATAGCATGGCATTGTCTACAGTTCCCACAAGGGAAAGTTCCAAGCTTCTTTCTTGTTCTATCCTGTTTCATATCTTGCTTGGCCTCCAGCAATTCTTTTAAATTCATATCCCTCTTCCTGACAAAGTGAGGGCAAGATGGAACATAAGGTTTTATGTCTTCCTGTAAACTAAGAACAGGCCAATACCTATAAATAACTTGTTCAATTTTATCTGAATTAGCTGCAAATGTGTACATAAAACTATTTCTTAGCTTAGAGACATCTTTAGTTGTTTTTTGAGACTCATTTTTCAAACCAGTTCCTAACAAGGGAAAATACAATCTATCCCTCTCTTTACTAACCTCCTGAATCATTTCATTAATAAGGGCAATTGGATACCTCTTCTCAAGAAAGAAACCTTTTAAAGTTTAAATTTCTTCATAAAAGGCCACCAGGGTACTAGACATCCGAGATCCCATTATTAGTTGCCCCTTTACTATACCTTTCTTTTGATAATAGGGATGTCCACTTAGAAAGTGCAGGTATGAATTAGAATAAGATGCTTTCCTATATAATTTTGATTGAAAACATTGATTAATGTAGTCCTTATATAAAGTCACATCCAGGTAGTGTAATTCATTCTTATCTATTTTGTGAGTAAATTTAAAAAATGTTGTCGTGTTATTAATATACAACAAAAAATCAACCAAATTCTGCTAATTACCCTTCCACAAAATACAAATATCATCCAAAAACCTTCTGTAATGCAAAATGTCTTTGAACCATTTATTTGCAAACACATATTCTTTTTCCTTGTACCTGTGATGTCACCCAGTATAGATGTCACATCTCTAGCCACAGTATCTTAATACACAGCTATCATACTCTTGGATCAGTAGATCAGTAGATGTGTTTGGAACGTGGGACTTTCTAACTATGATGTGGAAGCTACAAAGTGCATGCTGGTATTTTCATACATACCTGTGAGTAGTCCACATTTACATATGGGACACTAACTGCAAACACTGACATCCACCGACACATGCAATTAGACCTGAAGGAGGAAGGCAGAACAGCAAGACCAACATGCAGTTATTGTAGTTACACATGACACATACTGTTAACAGTACAACATGCATTCTAAGCCTGTACTAAATGGTATGTTTGCTGCCTGTCAACAGTACACAACAAATGTAATCTACACTTATCTTCCTAGTCTGTTCACCCTGTGCATCAGACCATATGAGCATGTCCCTGCACCGATGGTGTGGATGACAGGGATGCAGCACAGGCATCATCATATGCACAGGGTGATAATGTTTTCCAGAGGCCTAGGCTGCACCAGTGGATGACTTCATGTGTGTGGGTTATGGCCTTTGATCTCATTGGGCGTGTGTGGATGTTATGCATGTGTGTGTGTTGCAGTGCCCTACATATGTTTCTGGTGTGTGCGTATATGTATGCACACAGTTCTAACAAGTCTCTGGCCTACACAGGGGTATTATTGACAGCTGCAGACTGTACAGGCCAGGTTTTACAGTTCACGGTGTCCGGCCATGGCCACATGACCTGTGCCTGCCAGGGGTTGGATGGGCACTACCAGGCAGAGGTGCAGATTGGGTACTGTCTGATGACACATGTCCACTGGAACCGTGTCCCTGTTGGGAACATCCAGGGCCACGTGCACATGGCCTGCTGTGTCCTGGTGTGGACAGCACACCACCAGCTGCACTGCTGCTGCTACCGCCACTATGGGAATGGGCTTGTGAGGTAGCTCGTTCATGTAGACCTGCAACAGGTGATGTAGCTGGCTTACGTCCATATGCCTGATGCCTCACTCCTACAGATGTTCCCGCACAGACATCTCATGCTCACAGATTGTCATGACACAGTCAAGGACTCCAACCATGTCACCCAATTGTCTATCCAAAACCTCAGCAATCTGCTGTTGAGCATTTGCCATTGCCTGGATGTTGTTTAAAGAATGGACAGCAGCCCACTGAAGCCTCTGACCTTCTCTGTTGTGCCATTCAGCATGTGCCTGTGCCTCCATTACAGTCTGAAACATATGCCTGGTGACACCAGCTGCTGCGCTCTGTCTTGCAGGGGCATGTTGCCCAGAGGTCCTCCTACGAGCAGCACTGGCCACATGCTTGTGTGGGACATCACCAGTCAGTTGGCTGACACCATGGTGTGCAGGCACACCTTCCATAGCCTCCACACTTTCCAGTTCCAAGCTACCACACACCAACTGTCCTTCCTCTATGGCCACTGGTGATGGGGTATGTGTTGGCATGATAACTGTGTGCGGGGATGAGGGGGATATAGAATCA
The DNA here is from genome assembly GCF_019279795.1 of Protopterus annectens. NCBI lineage: Eukaryota > Metazoa > Chordata > Ceratodontiformes > Protopteridae > Protopterus > Protopterus annectens. Next base: position 1,460,034,552 of record NC_056728.1, read on the forward strand.
GAAAAAACATTGAATTCCACAACTGCGCTATCTTCCCTGTAACAACGTTGTACACAGAGGGAACACAGTGCAGTCTCCGAAATAAACTTTTAATATATATTAAATACAGACAGATAAAACATTACCTTGCCTAAGCAAGCATACAGAGTTAAGCGCTTTCACCTACTGAATGTAGGCTTCCTCAGAACTGTGCTTTAACGTTTACAAAGTGTATAAATAACTTTTTTTGGCGCCATTTTTTACAAGCAGCCCTTAAAGTTGTATTACTCATTTAAAAATGTGTTGCTCACTTATAACGTAACAAAACAGAACAAATGCACCAACTTGATTAAAATAATTACCCTGCTTGATATATTAAAAGTTCTGTTTAACAAATAATTAAAATTCTACATAAAAAACAATTCTCAAAATTCATTTTACTACATTAATAAATAATAAATAAAAATCTATACATATTATTTATATGTGTTTTTTCTTCATATCTCATGACAACCATCAAAAACCTTAATATAATTATGGCATCTAATATCACTAATCACATTACAAAAAATCTAAAATGCATTGTTTGTATATTTCTATACATTCTAGTAAATTAATAATAATGCATATAACAGTTAACACTTTTTCCTAACTGGTAACTAATATCTAAAGTAGATTTGAATAAATTTTATCTTCTAGAAGCTCCATGAATTAATATGGGTTTTAAAGATATATTATCGTTTAACCCTGGTGTGGTTGATGCATCTGCATACAGTTGCCACCACACCTCTTTATAACTTAACATTTCCTTCATACAGCCACCTCTAGGGTTGTGTTTAATCTGCTCCAATATTGCAAATTCAAACTTGTGTTCTTCACCGTATTTTTCTATATGTCTGTATAAGGCATTATTTTTTGTCCTTTCTTCTTACACTGTACATATGGTCGTAAATTCTCCTTTTTAAAGCTCTCTCTGTTTTTCCTATATAGTATCCACTGCATACTGTGCACTTATCCATATAAATAACAAAACTAGTACTACAATTCCCCTTCCTAAACTTTATTTTGCTTTTGTTGTTTTCCAATACTAGTTCCCGTGACTCCATAATATAACCACACTGATTGCAATGACCACATTTTTTAGTCGCATTTAACCCATTGTCTCTAATGTAGTTCTGAACTCCTGTGGTTCCTTTCTCCAATAGCTTCTTAAAATTGTATCCCATTTTGTATACAAATAACGTTTTTTCTCCTACACATTTAACTAGACTGTTGTCCACTATAAATATTTTCCAAAATGATACCATGATGTTCTTAATCTGATGTACAAAAGGTGTATATTCCAAGATACAAGCACATTGGTATCTAACTGTGCTATTATCTGTATCTACAACAGTATGAGATCCAATAGCTTGCTCTTTACTTCCTAACAGTGGGGTGTATTTCTTTCCCCATTGTTCAATAGCATATTGCTTTACATCCCTCATCATCATTGCATCATAATTCCTTTCTTCAAATAGTTTTGTAACATAATCTATTTCCATTTTTATTTCATTCAATCTGGAAGTCATCCGGGCTACCCTTATGCATTGCCCCTTGTATATATTATATCATAATTTTTTAGGGTGATTACTAGTATATTGTAAGTAATCGTTAGAAAAGGTATTCTTACGATATATAGCTGATTTAAAACCCTTAGTATCATGCGATATAAATGTGTCCAAATATGCAATACCATTATAACTCATAGAATGAGTGAACCTTAAAAATTCACTACTAGTGTTAATAAAAGTAATGAATTTGTTCAACTCGTCTTTTTTGCCCTTCCATAATATATAGATGTCATCTAAAAATCTAGTATAATGTATTACCTGTTTGAAAAGAATGTTTGGAAATAAGACCTTCTCCTCCCAATTTAACATAACTAGATTGGCGTATATAGGTGCACTGGCTGATCCCATTGCAGCATCGTTATTTTGCCGATAGTATTCACCTTCAAAATAAATATAGTTATGTTCCAGTACAAGAGACATACAGTCCATAATTAAGCAAACATGATCCCACTCTATGTTTGTATGTTTCCTTATGCTTTCACAAAACATTTCCAGTCCCACTTGTTTGGGAATACATGAATATAAGTCAATGACATCTATAGTTACATAAATAAGGTCACTACAGTCTATATGTATAGGGAAATTGATCAAAAAATCCCAGGAATTCTTTATTAAGTGTGGGATATGACTATACGTGTTTTTTAGCCAAGTGTCTACAGCTACTCCTAAAGGGAATGTTTTGGCTAAACTCCCTGACACTATAGGTCTAAAAGGGGGGGGGGTCACTTACACTTTTGTGTACCTTTGGTATACCAACTAATGTAGCTAGTACTGGATGCTTAACCTTGATGAAATTGTACACATCAGTATTGATTCTGTTGTCTATCCAAAATTCTTCTATGTAAGAATCTATTCTATGATATGCTATGTTAATTTCGTTGAGTGATACTGTTTCATAATTCCCTGATTGGGTCAATAGACAAAATAGTTTGTTAACGTATTCCAACTTGTCATATAGTACCACCCCTCCCCCTTTGTCCGGTTTCATTATACGTATGTCTTTATCTCCCCTAAATTTTGTAAGTGTTTCTCTCTCCTTCATAGTCAGATTGTCTTTTTTAACCTTCATTCTTGTTTTATTCTTTAATTTATAAACTTCCCTTATCACATGTTTTTCAAACATTTCTACTTTTGGATTCATTAGTGGAACGTAAGTACTTCTGTTTTTTAATCTATTTTTTACTACCACTGTGTCCTTACTTACTACTTGGTCTTCCTTCTGGAACATACTAGCTAGATTGAGTTTCCTAGTGAACAATTTCACTTCACTTAAGTGGTCCACAAGATCGAATGGGGGTGTCGGGATGAATTTCATTCCCTTAGATAACAAGTCAAAATGATTTTTATTAATTGTTAAACTTGTATAATTATATATTTTAAAATTTTTAAATTGTTAAGGATATGAGTTACTCCATCCACTTTTGTATAATTATCACCACTATTGATTTGAATCTGAATAGTGTTTGTCGTATTAAATGTTGATGTGGAACCTAATCTATCCTTTGTCCCCTCTAAAATCTTTTCTGTTGGTTCTTGGGGTAATAATTCCCTGTCCCTCTCACAGGTTTTCTTTTCCAATACTGGGGGTTCCACGTCCTTTGAAAATTTTGTCTGTAGTTCCTATTACCTCCGTATCCTTCTGTATTGTCATACCTTGCCCTATTAAATTTACCCCCTATCTGTAGTATAATATATACAAGGGGCAATGCATAAGGGTAGCCCGGATGACTTCCAGATTGAATGAAACGAAAATGGAAATGGATTATGTTACAAAACTATTTGAAGAAAGGAATTATGATGCAATGATGATGAGGGATGTAAAGCAATATGTTATCGAACAATGGGGAAAGAAATACACCCCACTGTTAGGAAGTAAAGAGCAAGCTATTGGATCTCACACTGTTGTAGATACATATAATAGCACAGTTAGATACCAACGTGCTTGTATCTTGGAGTATGCACCTTTTGTACATCAGATTAAGAACATCATGGTATCATTTTGGAAAATATTTATAGTGGACAACAGTCTAGTTAAATGTGTAGGAGAGAAACCGTTATTTGTATACAAAATGGGATACAATTTAAAGAAGCTATTGGAGAAAGGAACCACAGGAGTTCAGAACTACATTAGAGACAATGGGTTAAATGCGACTAAAAAATGTAGTCATTGCAATCAGTGTGGTTATATTATGGAGTCACGGGAACTAGTATTGGAAAACATCAACAAAAGCAAAATAAAGTTTAGGAAGGGGAATTGTAGTGCTAGTTTTGTTATTTATATGGCTAAGTGCACAGTATGCAGTGGATACTACATAGGAAAAACAGAGAGATCTTTAAAAAGGAGAATTTACGACCATATGTACAGTGTAAGAAGAAAGGACAAAAATAATGCCTTATACAGACATATAGAAAAATACGGTGAAGAACACAAGTTTGAATTTGCAATATTGGAGCAGATTAAACATAATCCTAGAGGTGGCTGTATGAAGGAAATGTTAAGTTATAAAGAGGTGTGGTGGCAACTGTATATGGATGCATCAACCACACCAGGGTTAAATGATAATATATCTTTAAAACCCATATTAATTCATGGAGCTTCTAGAAGATAAAATTTACTCAAATCTACTTTAGATATTAGTTACCAGTTAGGAAATAGTGTTAACTGTTATATGCATTATTATTAATTTACTAGAATGTATAGCAATATACAAACTATACATTTTAGATTTTTTGAAATGTGATGAGTGATATTAGATGCTACAATTATATTAAGGTTTTTGATGGTTGTCATGAGATATGAAGAAAGAACACATATACAAATAATATGTACAGATTTTTATTTATTAGTTATAAATGTAGTAAAATGAATTTTGAGAATTGTTTTTTTATGTAGAATTTTAATTATTTGTTAAACAGAACTTTTAATAGATTAAGCAGGGTAATAATTTTAATCAAGTTGGTGCATTTTTTCTGTTTTGTTACGTTATAAGTGAGTAACATATTTTTAAATGAGCAATACAACTTTAAGGGCTGCTTGTAAAAAATGGCGCCAAAAAAAGTGATTTATACACTTTGTAAATGTTAAAGCACAGTTCTGAGGAAGCCTACATTCAGTAGGTGAAAGCGTTTAACTCTGTATGCTTGCTTAGGCAAGGTAATGTTTTATCTGTCTGTATTTAATATATATTAAAAGTTTATTTCAGAGACTGCACTGCGTTCCCTCTGTGTACAACGTTGTTACAGGGAAGATAGCGCAGATGAGGGGGATATAGGTGGAATGGCAACCAATGGCACAGATTCAGCCCCTGACAACCCTGCATGTGCCTCAATCATACGTTCATCATTACTGCTAGAGTCTGTGGGGACACTATCATCAAATGGACCGCAGGAGGGGAACGCACCTACATTAACACCTGTGAGGGGCAGACCAAGAACTGTACATTACAATCTATACAATAGACACACACACACGCACACACACACACACACACACACACACACACACACACAGACAGACACACACACAGACACAAACAGACACACACACTGACACAAACTATGACACCCTACATGCATGTGATATGACAGAAGGCATGCAACATGCATGTGATACAGCAGACAGCATGCAGCTGAGACAATAATAGTGATAGTTATCATACATCCCTGGGTTGCACACAACAGCATGCATGTGTCATGGCAGAAGGCATGCACATTGCACAACCATAGTAGTAGTTAGCATACATCCCTGTGTTATACCATGTAGGCCAGCACAGGTTAACAGTACACCTGCCTGATGTGTGGCATATGACCTTGACAATCACATGTAGTATGACATGTGATCTGCTGATGTATGCATTGACATGCATACATGTTTAACACAATGGTGTCCTGTCAAATATACAGTGGAGTAATGGTGTCCCAATGCAGTGTTGTCTGCCCGCCCTACAGATATACTGCACATTTAGCTGATATGCATGGCCATTGCAGGGAATCATGTGGCGTCTCTATTGCTATAAAGTGTGAGTTACAGACACAGTTCATAGCCATGACTGTGTTCAGATACAATACATATATACTGTGGAATGTGACCCACGTCACTGAGGTGTATACACACTAAACCATGATGTGGAATGTGTGACACAGGTCAATGAAGGGTATACGGATGACACCCCTGCACATCTGCAACCATATTGCTGCTGCCTGGCAACTATGGCCAGATATGGCAAACTCGTCAGTACACCATGTCCCACATGAAATCTGTGTACCACACACACATGAAGAGCAAGGATGACAGTGATGCCCGACACCAGCAAGGGGAATATACTGTATCTGTGGGCTGATGTGGTTGTTGTGTATGTATGTGGATACTGTACAAGTGACTGCTGTCATGTTGTGACACACACAAGATGTTCAACACATCTTATGTGGTGGATTGATGTCATGCCTACACAAAATGTGCACAGGCCTGTAGGATGTTTAGTGTTCTACATCTGCAATATAACCATTACACAAAGGCCATAGTTGGACCATGTGGAGCCAGTGTACGACAGGGTATACACACAAGCACATCATGTCTACTGTGTGCGTTGCTTCATGTCTCTGGCCATCCTCCATGGCCATGTGTGAACATGTGTTGGTCAAATGGTTGTGATGAGCATCTATTTCACATGTCTGTGTTGTCCCATATGACATACACCCATAGATGTCATATGGTCCACTGACGACAGGGTTATGCAGTCAAAGGGTGGTATGTTTGGTATGTGGGATATGTTTTTCAGGATAGTTAGGCAGTGTTGCAGCCAGCCCACTAGATGTCATGGACATGTCAGATAGCACATAACATTGTGTGACAGTCATAGCAGGGGTATAATCCACACTGGTGAATCCTGTGGGCTGGCCATACTCCAGCCCACTGTGTAGTACTGTTTGTATTCCCCACATATGTAGTTCTGATCTGTAGTACATGTCCCTACAGTGAACAACACCTCCACCATTGTATGCACAGCTGTCCACACATCTGGCAATGACAGTTTGTGAGGTTCCATGTTGGTGTTTCACATTGTTTGCAAGTATTGCACATGGGTAGCCATTGTGATGCATTGCAGGTCCGACCTGTATATTATGACAGGACCACACATTATGTGTACATGTGGTAAATGGCCACAAAGCAGATAGATCTGTGCATTAACACGCCTGATAAATAATAACAGTCTCACCTGCAACGGGCTGCTGTCGCAGCGGAACGCCAGAAGTACTGAAATAGGAGTGACACAGCAGTATGATCATTATCCATGCCTGTTTGATAGCTACAGGGTGCAATGTGCATGTTAACACATACGCCAGTACAATAGACTATACTATGGAGTATGCACATGTGTGCATACACAGAGTAGCATACTATCGTATGCGGCATGTGTGTATACATGCCTTGCATATGATGTTACAGTACATATTGTGCAGTGACACATGTAACCATATGGAATATAGTTGTTATATGTGCAGTAGTGACTTACCAGGCAACTCCAGGCTCGGTGGTTGAGAGACACCCACCTCCACGATATCAGCTAAGGCTTGTGGATGTTGTTCTGCAGGTGTCCCCAGATTGGCCAGTAGTTCCTCGGTACATGTGAGTGGGGGCTGGGTTGGTGGCCCACCACCTGTTGCACCTTGTTCCCCTGGCGATTGCATTCGCATGCTGTTTCACCCATCTAATTAGGTCTGTACAGTGTCTGCGCACCTGCTGGTATATGCGGTTGTGGCCACCTACATCATTAACCCTCCTGCGAAGTTCCTGCCACAGGGCATCCCGCTGCTGTGCATCCTGTGGCACATGGCTGAACAGTACATGATGATTATCAAATAGGTATGGGATGAGGGCCTCGTCCTCCAAGCAGGTATAAGGTGGTAGCCTTGCACACGGCATATCTGGAAGACATAATGATAGGGACAGGTCACAGTAACTCACAGAGACGTACAGAGCTACAGCTGAACATACATGTGTATCACACTTATTATGATTAAATAGTTGTCTTTGCAAATCTACATGACACTGACACCACTGACATGTTTGTGTCACACACATTTGACACTCAATGGTGATTGGATATTATCACCATATATGTGTGCGTGTCACCTGATTACATTGCTCAGACTCCATGTGGATGCTATCTTGATGTGGGCATGTCTGTTTGCCTGTACTGGTGTTCTTACCTATCAGCACATGCCTAGATGTGTCCACATTAATGCAGTCAACCTTGATGCTGTGTATATGTCACATATAAAGACTTACACTGCCTTAATCGATATGACCTGTGACCCTGCAGACTTGCTCACGGGAGGTTTTACATGTATGTGTTTTGCCATATACAGCTACACGGCACTGTACAGCAGTTCAACATCCTGCCATGTATCACCTGTGTTGCACATGTGATACACATGGGACACTGGCTAGCCTGATGGTATTGGCAGGGATGGATATCAACTATAGCATGTATGGTCAAAGTCAGCTAGTAGGCTATATGCCTGGGCCATGTATGAGCCTAGGATGAAAGGTTACCTAGCTGTAGCTGACAGGCGGGTTTCTGGGGCCAGGTCAAGCAGTGCCACATAACTGATCCACAGGGTTAATGATATATTTAGCATACGGTCATCACACCATGTCTGAAAGAGCGGCAATGTGCAGCTTTGCAGGACAGGCATGCATAGTATGGCAGGAGTATGTAAAGTGTACGAGACAAGGATCTGTCCAGCATGTGGTGATTCTTGTACTAGGAAGGTGGATGTCCATGAAGTATGTGTTTGAGATCAGGATGTGTACGTGTAGCATGCCCACCATCACTGGGTTGAACATGGCTTTATTCAGGGTAGGCATCATGCTACATAGTGGAGATGGGGATTGGGAAGGCTGGTGTAGGCCATCTGAACATAGCCAATACCCCTTAAAGGAAATATGTGATCTGATATGGGTCACTTGAGTGTTAAGTATGGCTGAACAATGATCTCTATATTCATGGATGGCACCCTGTCATGATTAGGGTTGTCACTTTCGACTACCTGACAGGTGTGGTGACATAACTATCACAGGAAAGGCAACTGCCCAGCTGCATCCCTTACACACAGTGTCCGTTATGTTGCCCGCTGCTGGTGGTAGTTCATGGGTATAGGGTTATTAACATAGGGGTGACAATGCAATATGTAGCTGTCAGATTGTGGCCATATGTCACACACCTCACCCACAAAGCCCCTTCTGTATGTTGTCTGCAACACTCATTGAGTCAGCTATTGCTCCTAGGTCATAGTCATTTGCATACTTTAATAGGCAGATGCCTTCTGTTAGTCTGTATGGTATAGACTACATTGAGGGGGAGTACAATGAATTAAACCTGTCTTACTGTAGCTGGCACTGGTGTGATGTGCATGTATTATTCAGACACCTTCTGTAGTGTTGGTTCTGCCAGCAGTCCAGTTGCAAAACACTCCTGTGACATAGGAATGTACATCTAGTATACTGAGTGTAGGTGGAACACAGTATGGGTGATGATGTCCTATGACTTGGCAAGGTTATGATATGCTGTGTGAAATCAACCTTACTGTCATCTACATCTGTACTGCTGACATCAAATAAGTTTATCAAGGTTCATGGCCTTTCAGACCAGACTCAGCAGGGTAGTAGTGCAGTACTTCCCATTATCTGTGGTGTCTCCCCCTTTGTGGGCTGTGATAACTGTTGGTGTGCACCATTCAATGTTTACATAGCCTGACATGAAGCTATGTTTTACATGATGTGTATGTGGAGAGCAAATTGTTTTGTCATATGTGTATGATACAACCTGGGATGTGGACAGGTCCCATGCAGCCTGAGTGCAGCCTGTACCTGCAAAGTTGTGGTTACAGGGGCTCTGTAGTGTACATGGATATATGATTGTGTACCTGTTGGGGGGGGGCAGTGTGTTTATCTTATCCAAGACCCTATCTGGATTGCTTATTCATGCTCAGCACTTGTTCAGAACTTGTAAGCACTAAATAAGCTATGAATTACTATAGCACTCAATATTCCTCATTACCTAGAGGTAAACAGTTTTTGTACTTACTTTTCTCACTTGCTTAGAGAAAAAACAGCTCTTGTACTCACTTTCCTCACTTATCCGACATTTTAAACTGCTGCAATCTTTTGTTACCACTGCTTTAAAGCTTTGTGTTTAACCTACTAATAATCTGAAATTGTAAGCTGCTGTAATAATTTTTGTAACCTTTGTTTTGGAGCTTTTCTCCTCAGGACTCCATTGAAAACGGGTTCTTATTGGCTCAATGGACTATCCTGGTTAACTAACTGCAAATAAAAATAATAAAATAAAATAAAAATCTACAGGAAAATAGTTATTTTATTCAGGCATGTCCAAGGGTCATCTCCCAATGTTCTCTCCTGTCTATCTGATGAATCTGGGCATCTTGAGGCAATGTAGAAATTGCCTCATGTACACAGACAACCCTCTCTTCCTACCACCCAACACTGCAACCTGTGAGAGATGCACTTATCTAGCCAAACTGGAGGTAAAGCTCTCTCCAAGCAAGATTGAACTTGACAGTCATGTGGAGAAGGTAAACATTTGCACCACACCACACTCATCACATAGTCTCACTAAATCTACACCAGCAAAATCCACACATAGTAACAGAAAAACATTCGCCGAGGCTCTCAATAATAATCTGTCTAAGCAACAGAAACCTCCAAAGCAGAAACACAAGCAGCCTCTATCCCCCAACACAACCCAAATGACACATAGCCCACAGACTCAGTGTGCCACTCAACCACAGCAAATAAGGCAAAACAATGTACCCAACACACTAGTCATAGGTGACTCTATAGTCAGGCACACTGATGTCCCACTCACCAGGCTAAACAAGGAGACCGTTACTGTCAGCTGCCGTTGGGAGCCAGCATCTGCCACAAAACCCACGCACTCAGGTCACTCCACAACAAGTACAAATATGACTCTGTCATTGTCCATGTTGGTGTGAATGACCTGAGACGTACCTCCCTGGATTACATGAAAAGAGACATGGAAGAGCTATCCAATCTTGTAGCCCAGGAGGTATGACCCTAGCCCTGAGTAGCATTCTGCCATCGCCCAGAATGATACCGCAGTACAAGGACAAAATGATTGACTTCAACAATTGGCTAAGCTTCTGCTGTCATTCTAAGGGGATCCAGTATATGTCTGCTTGGAATGACATGGTCGACAGACCATGATGCTTTGCCACTGATGGCCTGCACCTCTCGCCCCTGGGATTCCAGATACTGGCTAGGGCTCTTGCTGCCCCTATAGTGCCTTTTTTAGGCAAGGTTCAAATAACAAATTCACCACCATAGCAGGAACAGGCAAGCAAAAACTGAAGGTAATGCTACTCAATGCTAGAAGTCTAAATCTCAAAATGCACTCACTCAAGGCACTCCTTAAAATGGAAAACATTGATATCTGTGCAGTGACTGAAACCTGGTTCAAGGCTCCAGAGAGCACCCCTGCACTACCACGCTATAACTCATGCCACACTTTTCGGCCATGTAACCTGGACTGAAACACCAAAGGTGGAGGTGTGTCCATATTCATTAAGGATATCCACAACTCCAGGCTAGTTGCTTAGCACAATGCATCTGAGGTTATCCAAGTGCAACTAACTCTGGGCAAAACTGCAATCCAAATTGTAGCTTGCTACAGATGCTCACCATGCCCCAGGATTCCCACTCCTCTTTTCTTGATGTACTGGAAAATATTAGGGTTCAACCAAATACCCTAATAATGGGTGACTTCAACTACCCCACCATTAACTGGGAAAACTACTCGTGTACCAACTCATTAGCTCAACGCTTTCTGGAATTTATAAAGTTCAATGCCCTGGATCAACTTATCCACACCCCCACCAGGGGCAACAAAATCCTAGACCTAGTCATTACCAACATGAGTGACCGGTGTTCCACACCTGAAGTCAACTCCTCGTTGGTCCGATCTGACCATAAGCTAATCACCCTTGATATCCACATCCCACCCCCACTCCCCATTAAGGAAACCACAGTAAAATATTTCTCCAAAGCCAACTGATGGACAATATAGTTACAACAGCTGAATCGTACACAAATGCACTCTATAAGCACTTACATGAGTGCATGGATCGTGCTATCCCAAACAGAACCAAGATGCTATCCTCCAAAAAAAGGAAGCCAATCTGGTGGTCCCCTGCCATAAACAAACTGTACAACAGAAGGAAGAAACTGCTGCAAAAGAGAGTACAATTCCATGAGTGGAGGAGCTCCCTGGTCAGCCTCAGTAAGGAGCTGAGATCCCTTATAAGATCCTCCAAAGCTAGCTATGAAAACAAAGTCACCACTAATTCCATGGACAACCACAAAGCATTCTACAGCTATGTCAAGAATCTCAATAGAAACACCCAGATCTACTCTGAGTTCCAGCACAAAGGCATGAAAATTACAGAACCAACTGATATTGCCAACATCCTGGCAGATAGGTTCAGTGCTAACTTTGCCCCCCTCTCACCCCTTAAAGGGCCCAAATCTATACAGGAAGAATGCAGAGTCCCTGTAATCCCAACTACGCAGGTAAAAGCTGCACTCTCTAAAGCTAAAAACACAGCATCCATGGGACCGGACAACATCCCAGGCTGTGTTTTACACGAACTTCAGAACAAACTGGCTCCCCACTTAAGCACCATGTTCAATAATAGCCTCGCATCAGGCTTTGTGCCCCCTGAATGACGCACAGCAACAGTTATCCCACTCCACAAAGGTGGCACCACAACGGACCATGGGAACTATTGCTCTATAAGCCTGACTAGCCTGATCTGCAAGGCTATGGAGCACATCATTATGGATCTCATACACAGAGACATTGGGTACCTCCAAACCTTTGACCCCCACCAAGTTTGGCTTTGTTAAGGGCAGACCATGCCTCCTAAACCTGGTGCACTTCTTTGAGACAGTTATCAAGACATTAGATGAGGGTAAGGAGGTCCACACAGCCTACCTTGACCTCTCAAAGGCTTTCAACACCATTCCCCATTCTGGTATTATTGACATACCCATCCACTTGAACATTAACCCCTATGTCACGAGATGGTTTGCAAAGTGGCTCACGGACAGAACCCACACAGTGAGAGTTGCATACCCTAGGTCTGACTGTAAACCAGTTACAAGTGGCATCCCTCAGGGCTCAGTCCTAGGACCCCTCATGTTTGGTATATACTTCTCTGAGGTACAGGCAAGCACAGGAGGGCTTTGGCTGAAAAGGTTTGCAGACGACTGCAAACTAGGTGCCATAATTGGTTCTCCAGCTGATACAGACACCCTCCAGAAGGGTCTCAACGAGACTGATACCTGGTGTCAATATCATGGCCTCAAGCTGAATGCTAATAAGTGCATAGTCATCCCCTATGGATAAAACTAATTACCCGTGGACTACCACATAGGTGGTAGTCCTCTACATACAGAAAAGGTAATAAGGGATCAGGAAACCCAAGTAGACAGCAATCTCTCCTTTCATAACCATATTGCCAAGGTGGTTAGAATATCCTTCTACGTGGCCCCTCTACTCTCAAATGGATTCGCATCCAGAACAAAGGAGGCCATTGTGCCTCTCTACTCATGACTTATTAGACCCATTAAAGAATACAACACCCCATTTCGGATGTACCTTACAGGACAACTGCAACAGCTTGAAAGACCACAACAGTACCACACCAAGAGGATTACTGACCTCAAACAGATGACCTATGCAGCCCAACTAAAGAAACTCCAGCTGTACTCAGTTGCATACCGCGTACTCAGAGGTGACCTCTGCTAGACATACAAGGCCCATGTCCAAGCCAGTATTGATAGAAATGCTCCATCTAAACAAAAGCCCCTGAAAGCCACATGCTCTAGGGATATAAACCTAACCACAACGATAACTAGGACGTGCTGAAGGGATAGATTCCTGACTGGAGACTTCCCATGCTTTGGAACATGATTCCAATGTACATCAGCCAGGGCCCCTCACTAGCACTCTTCAAGAGAAACCTTGACGGGTGGATGGGAGACAGACATGTACCCTGGGGATCACTGCAGTGGCTCTGCTGGACAGAGGCACAGGGAACTAATGGTCTGCTGTTCAGAGGCACAGGGAACTAACCTAAGGGGGTGGCAGAAGCCAACACACTCTAGCTAGGCTTATAAATGCCCTTGGGCAGACAGCCTAGTACCTACCTATAAACCAATGAACCTATTGCATGTCTTATGTGCATGGATAATTAACTAGCCCTTCCATTTTACTTTGCTATCATGCTGATAAACTGACGGGTGACTACAAGTCATATGTATCCTGTTATTGTGTATTGTAAATGCTAATAGACATAACTAATGTTTGCCTAACATAAAAGTAATGCTATGTAATCCCGAACGCACACAATTCTGACGCCCACAGTACCAGGCCCAGACTCCCAAACCCCACATTACCGAACACTCAAACTCACGACAGTCAAACTCATGAAAGTAACACAAACACAGAACACACACACGCACACACAGACACACTGCTACCCACCACATCCAAAAAAAAATCCTACACTATGTATGATCAGGTGGGCAAGCCCACCTACACCCCCCATGTGGGTGGCTGTGCCCCCCACACCCCCCCTACTTTAACATTCTACCTCAGAGATCGCAAAGACACACAAAGCAAGCCCAGACCCACACATTACAGTCCCCCAGAAACGTACAAAGTACAGTTGTGTACCTACCATAAATGTAGATGTTCGAGTGTATTCACTGTTGCAGTCATTACAATTGGGTTATCCTGCTGGCAGGCTACCCGCAGTCGGCCTGAATTCCAAAGTCTAGGTCCGGCGTTGGTTGCTGTTGCCTCCTCCCTGATGTCAGTGCGCCAGGGGTATAAAAGATGCAGCCAACGCCATTTTCTTCAGTTTTTCTTGCCCTAGATGTCAGGTGCCCCCAAAAGGGTAGGCTAAATATATGTCTATAAAGCATGCATGCACCAAGTAACAAGTTTCCTTCATCTACAAGCAAATATACTACATAGGTTGTATAGAATAGAGAAGTACAGATAAGGTCCAGCAAAGATAAGGGGGATGGAGGGTGGGTAACCCGGACTGCAACAGTGAATACACTCGAACATCTACATTTATGGTAGGCACACAAATGTACTATGTTCATTGTGTTTCACTGCTGCAGTCATTACAATTGGGTTGAATCCCAAAGCTAAGGTTGGGAGGCTGGAACTAAATAGAATTAGGAGTGGCTATGGGGCCCTGCACGACTGCAGTGGCAAAGCCTGCCCTGGATTTGGAGTAGAGTGGTAAGTGATAGTGCTTTGTAAAAGTGTGCACTGAACTCCAGGTTGCAGCCTCTAAAATGTCTTTGGTTGGCACTCCTCTGAGGAAGGCTGCTGAAGTGGCTGCTGCTCTGGTTGAATGTGGCCTAATGCCCTTAGGCACTGATTTGCCATGTTGAGAATAGCATAAACGAATGCAGTGACCTATCCACTTTGAAATATTCTGAGATAGTCTTTCCTTGTGATCCTGCAGCATATGCTACCAGTAATTGCTCAGTCTTTCTGAAAGCTTTGGTTCTGTCCAAGTAGAAGTGCAGCTGTCTGTGTATGTCCAAAGAATGCAGAAGTTTCTCACCTTTATTCTGTGGGTTTGGATAAAAGGTAGGCAAATGAATAGTTTGGTTGAGGGCCACACTGGACACTACCTTAGGCATAAATGTGGGGTTTGTCCTTAGAGAAACCCTATCTGGATGGAAAATGATAAAAGGTTCCACAGCCAAGAGTGCCTGTAGCTCTGAGACTCGTCTTGCAGAGGTTATTGCTAGGAGCAGAGCTGTTTTCCATGATAAAAATTTTATATCTGCTGTAGCAGCTGGCTCAAACAGAGGTAGAGCGAGTTTTTCCAAGACATAATTGAGGTCCCATGCAGGTATTGGTGATCTCCTTGGAGGCCGTAAGTTTTTGGCTCCTCTGAGGTACTGCCTTAATAAATGATGAGAAAAAATAGGTGGCTCTGTATTGTAATGAGCTGAAATGGCAGAGGCATGAATCTTAATTGATGAAAAGGATAGGCCTTTGTCAGCATCTCAGTTAAGTATTGCAAAATCTGAGGGATATTTGGAACAATCATGTCAATTCCTTGTGCCTGGTTCCAAGCACAGAATCTCTTCCATTTTTCTGCATAAGATTTTCTGGTACTGGGCCTCCTGGCCTCCAAGATAACATCCATCACCGCTTTAGAGAGAGGTGTGTTTTGAAAAGCTACATTATCCGCCATGCTGCCAGATTTAAGGTCCTGAATTGGCTGTGCAGGATCTGATTGTTTTGTTGGGTCAGTAAGTGAGGAATTTGAGGTAATGTCCATGCTGGGCATTGAGTCAAGTTCCTTAGGATTGGGTACCAGTGCTGGCGGGGCCAGTCTGGGGCAATCAGTATCATTTTTGGCTTCTCTTGTCTGACCTTTAGGAGTACCTTGGGGAGGAAAGGCAGTGGGGGAGAGGCATATACTGTTAAGTTTTTCCAGCTGAAAGATAGAGCATCCACTTTCCATTCTTGCTTGTGATAAGTCCTTGTGCAGAATCTCTGTAGTTGGCAGTTGTGAGGGGAGGCAAATAGATCTATGTCCGGGCATCCCCAATTCCTTGTTATCATGTTGAAGACTTGTGGATCCAATTTCTACTTGTGGGGATCCATGAGGTTTCTGCTTAGTTCGTCTGCCAGAGTATTTATCTTTCCTGGCAGGAATTGTGCTTGCAGATGTACTTGGTAAATCAATGCTGTGTCCCACAAAGTCATGGCTAGTCTGCAAAGGGGGTAGGAATGTGTGTCTCCCTGCTTGTTTATGTACCACATGACTGTAGTATTGTCCGTCTTTATCAGTAGCTGTCCTGGATGAAGTAGATCCTTGAAGGCTGTCAGGGCATTTTGAACAGCTAGCATCTCTTTTTGATTGATATGTAGATGCATTTGGATTGTGGACCATGAGTCCTGAATACATCTTCCTGCCATGTGGGCCCCCCAGACATAATCTGATGCATCTGTTGTCATTGTTTGCCTGGCTGGGGGTAAGGTGAATGGATGCCCCTTGTTGTGGTGACAGGCCTTTACCCATCATTGAAACTCCTTTTGCAGACAGGGAATGAGTGTAATTACTCTTTCCAGGCTGTGGCAATGTTGAGTCCAAACACTTTTTAGATACCATTGTAGTTTCCTCATATGCAGTCTTGCATATGGAATTAGCAGAATGCAGGATCCATGAAGCCCAAAGCCTGCAGAATTTTTCTTGTAGTTAACTGGGTGTTTGTTGCCAACATTTTGAAATACGTAGTCAGTTGCCTTTGTTTGTCTGGCATGAGATAAGCCATCTGGGCAGTTGTATTTAAGCTTGCACCCAGGAATATTATCTCTTGAGAGGGTACAAGTTTTGATTTCTTTTTGTTTACTGTGTACCCTTGGCATGTTAATAATCTTTTTACAAACGCCAGATGCTGTAGTAGTATGTCCTTGTTCTCTGCTTCAATAAGGCAGTCGTCCAAGTAAGGATATATTTGTATTCTTCTGTCTGCAAAATGCAATTACTGGTGCCAGGCATTTTGTGAAGACCCTGGGTGCAGTAGATAAGCCAAAGGGCAGTGCAGAGAATTGGTAGTGCATTGAGCCAGCTATGAATCTGAGGTATCTTCTGCATGATTGTCTGATTGGGAGATGCAGGTATGCGTCTTTTAGGTCTAAAGTTACAAGCCAAGCCTTCTTGCCCAGCATGGGCAGAAGCTGCTGCAGAGTCAACATTTTGAATTTTGGAATATCCAGGTACATGTTTAGAATAGATAGGCCCAGTATCGGCCTCCAGGCTTTGTCCTTTCTGGGCACCAAGAAAAGTCTTGAGCAAAATCCTTGTCCCTGCTCTTGCTGTGGTACTTGCTGAATGGCCTCATGTCCATGAGGGATGAAACTTGCTTTTGTGCCTCTGCGCATTGATATTTTGGCAGGTCTGGCATACCGTTTGCCCTTGGCAGGGTGTGAAAGTGGAACCTGTAACCTTGTGACACGTGTTCAAGACCCATTTGTCCTGGGTGATTAGGTGCCACTTTTGAGAAAAAAGTGCTAGTTTTCCCCCTAAAGGAGCTGTCAGAAGATAAGTGCTTGGCGCTGGCAGGGGGAAGTCATTGGGACTGCTTTCTGTATGGCTGTGATTTGTCTTCTCTGCTTTTGGAAGTAGAAGCACCCCATTGTTTAGATCTGTATGAGCCTTGTGGCTGGGATCTGCCTCTATGGCATCTGTATCTGCCTCTTTGTGGCCTATCTGACACTGGAAAGGACCAATTCTTTGTAAGCCAGTGTCTGCTAAATCTTGGAGGCTGTACTTGTAAGAAATCCTTGGCTGTTTGCATAGATTTGGCTTTGTCCTCCATTTTCTTCAACACCTTTTCTGCTTTAACACCAAACAAGGTATCATGCTGTAATGGAGCATCTAATAATTTTGCTTTAACATGATCCGGCAGATTCTTTTCCTTTAACCAAGCATACCTCCGAATGACAGAACCCATAACTGCAGCTCTGCAGGAGGCCTCCAAAGAATCAAAACCACATTGTAAAGTATGCTTTCCAACTTGTTCAGCTGCATGCAATAAATCCTGCATTTCTTTATTTTCTGCACATTCAGAATTTGTCAAAATTTTCTGTTTAAGTAGTGACATAATGTATTGCTGATATTTAAGCATATGAAACTGACAATTTAAAGCCCTTATGGCCAAGGTAGCAGAGGTGTAAATCTTTTTTCCCCATTTGTCCAGTGCACTGGAGTCTCTGTCAGAGGGGGTAGGGTTTTTGCAGTGGAAGCCTTGACCCCCTTGGGACCCTGAGAGATAGTTTCTGAGTCCACAGCAGGGTTTTTAAAAATAAATTTGTGGAAGTCTGGAACCCTGTAGTATCTGTCTGGCTTAACATGAGCTGGTGGTAAGGAGTCAGGAGTCAGACTGTACTCTGAAAATACATCATCTACAATGTCTAGCACAGGTGGAATAGCAAGGGGCCTGTGCTGAGACAGTAAAAGAAAGTCTCTGAGCCTTTTCTTAGATTCTGAATAATCTTGGCTCTCCTAGAGGACATGCTCCCTCATGGTATGCAGTGTTTCCCCAAAAGAATAATCCCCAGGAGGAGAAGCTGAGGGGATAGATTCTTCAGCATCAGAATCCTCATAAGGAGGAAGAGAGTATTCCTGATCAGAAGAGGAATCAGATGAAATGGAAACTGATCTGAAGATTCATATTCTATCTCTTGCCTAGGCCTCTTGTCAGGAGGGGGATGAGAACCCCTGATCAAAGTAATTAGGACTTCGGCCATTCTGAGCATTTGTTTTTTAGGCATAGAGGCCTGTCCATGGGGCTGTTGTACTTGTTTCTTTGTCTTTAAAGCTGCTTTAGTCTTTGCCTTTGAAGCTGAAGTTGTTTTAACAAATAATTGTGTAGGCCTGAAAATGCCCTCAGAAGCCGATGCCTGCTCAGCGGCTCCGGACCCATCTGAGGGAATGGTTTCTGAAGGTCCATTACCTTGAGTTTCTGTAGGCCTGGGTGACTCCACGTGGGAGTTGGTATCAGCCTGTGGCTCTAAAGTAGCGGTCATCAAGGGCTGCAAAAGCGCCTCACTGAGAACTGGCCTAGAAGAAGCCTCGTCGTCGGGTTTGGACCTCAGATGCCTGTCCTTTTCTTTGTGTTTTTTGTAAACTCCGCTAGTTGGCTGTTCCGACGGCATTATATAATTAAATCTTCTGCCAAAGTAATGAAATGCAAAATCGAACCGACGCTTAATAGTGCATTGGTTAAATCTAGCACAAAACCGACAACTAGCAACGTCATGGTCAGGGCTTAGGCAAGGAATGCAGTAAGAATGAAAATCCTTATGAGGTATTTGCTTCCCACAAGAAATACAATTATTAACTTTTTCTGACATCGCTCTGGAGCAAGAAAAAAGTTTCCCCCGTCAGGGTACTTAGGTTTTAATGAAGACTTTGGATCTGAAATTCGAACTTGAAAATCTCAGGAGTCAGCCGACCGGTACTTGCAAACTGCTTTTGCTTCGGGCACCGCGCGGCAAGAAAGACTGAAGAAAATGGAGTTGGCTGCATCTTTTATACCCCTGGCGCACTGACGTCAGGGAGGAGGCGACAGCAACTGACGCCGGACTTAGACTTTGGAATTCAGTGCAACTGTGGGTAGCCTGCCAGCAGGATAACCCAATTGTAATGACTGCAACAGTGAAACACGATAAACATCACACTCAGAACACACACACTTACACACACTAAAGCCCTCAGAAACACACTTACACACAGTAACCTACCTGAACCGCAACACCAGAAGCACTAACTAAAAGTCCCTTAACATTGGGATTTTACAACTCGCGTTTCTGGTGTTTCGGTACCGTGGTCTTTCGGTCTGTAAGCCTCGTGATTATGCGCGTCGGTATGTCAAGCATTCAGTATTTGGTAGGTATCCCATTTATATGTACCTCCATGGTTGTGTAGATGTTGTTATACTATCTATATATCTACATATATATGTATATCCCTATATATCAACATATACCTCTCTCTTTCCCTCTCTATATATGTTGATTTATATATATATATATATATATATATATATATATATATATATATATATATATATATATATATACATATCTAGCATACACCTTTCATTGGGTACATGGCGGTTTGTCCTATTTCCACACAATCCTCCCTTTTGTGTTTTAACCTGTCAGAATACACAACCACCATTGGTACATCTCAGGTAGCTTAGCGGTAGGTTATTGTGTATCTGGTTGAGTGTTCTAATCCTGCCAGTGGTCATTTTACCTCTCAGAGCAGGCACTGGTAGTGCAAGGGTAATTAATGCACATTTCAGCGGTTGTGAGCGACTTTGCCCGTGATCTGAGCAATGTTCAGCAAAGGTTAAACCTGTGTGGCGCTTATCCATGTAGTCATGTTTAAGCGCCGCTTACCAGCACTTACCGGCGCAATAACCCACTAACGTCTGCTTAAAAGTGCTTTAATAACCTGCATCCAACATCCCTTATTCGGGACCTCAAAATGACATAACAGCCCTTGCAGATCTTGAAACCAGGACCATGAACACCACAGTCACTGGCTTTACCACTGAGGCATCTGAGATATGTACTACTTTTATGGTGTTTAGTATGTACAGTGTACTACAGCCATTCCTCACTACTGCAAACAAATGTGTAAGTCAGTTGGTGTACATATGTATGATACCTTTTAATGTTCATATGTTTGTTGAAGTCAGTGCTGCAATGTGACCTGACAGGGTGCATTATGGATGAGAATGGTTCTTGTTTTGTGTGCTTTTTACATTGTACCCATACTCCATGTGTGCCCCTCCAGTTCACGTAGTGAACATCCGACACAGGCCCTCCTTGATGCATATTCCATTAGCCAGCTGTCCTCCCCCACAGCAATCTCCACATACATAGCAACCATTGCTTCTATGGGGAATTAGGTTAATATTAATAGTTATACCAGAGCTGCATATGTTTTGTGTACACTTCTATCACTTCTATCCATTTGGAATGCTTCTGTGTCACAAAGTGTGATCATAGATGTTTATATATATATATATGGCTATAGATGTTTCTGCATATATATATATATATATATATATATATATATATATATATATATATATTTCTATCAATGTGCACACATCAGTGACGTATATATATATATATATATATATATATATATCTATCTATATATATATATATATATATATATATATATATATTTAGTATTAATTTGTAACACTTATACATATGTAGACTTGTATATGTTGATTCACACATTACAGTACATTACAATGTATTGTACATATGTACACAAAGTGACTGTCCCATTTGTGGTCTGTACTGTGAAATGCCTGTAGCATAAGGTGTAGTTTAATGACCACTTACCATGTATACAGATTAGATGGCTTAGTGGTAGGTCCCATGGCTATGGTGTGCATGGTCCAGGGTTCAACACCTGCGATGTACTAGACATGTTTTACTACAAAATAAGGTTAATTTAAGAAGGTTTAAAGGTATTTGTGCGATATTATACCAGCAGTTGTACAGAGTTAAACAAACTTTGCATCCTACAACCTATGAACGCAAATATGGCCACTTCTGCTAACTACTCAGGATATATACATTTCAGTGATGTAACATCTCACTATGTGCTTACATAACATTACATTGTCTGTTAACTGTACTCTCCAGCACACATGGATTTATGTGTGTTCCAAATGTTTATTATTCTGTGGAATACTACCTATACATGCAAGCTGTGGTTAAGGTATACTATGTAACATGTAAAACATCTCTGAATTTATTGGGATTTGAACCACGACTGCACAGATATTATGCAAATGCTGTAGCCATTACACTATTGACATTAATATCCCTTCTGCCTTTTTCCTATATCCATGAATCCTATGTGTAAGCTTGGCTACACAACAGGTGGAGCCACCCACACCCAGTGAGCTTCTTGAAATACTGACATAACACATGAATTGAGAGACTATACATTAACATCCTAACTACATTTGGCATAGCCCCTCACTGACACACTTCAGGGGAAACCTTGATGTGTGACTGGGCAACAGTATATACACCCCTGGGATCATGTGTCCCAGAAACATACAGCCAGGGTGTGGGGGAGCCACTCCAGTTTTATAGTTGCAAGACCTGTTGGGGAAATTGAATGCTGTTGGGTTGTCATGTTAACATGCCCTTTTGAGATCACTATGTGCCCCTATCACCCTCCAGCACCCCAGTCTTCAACAGCTTCCAGCAACTCTGCCTGGAATCACTTCATTGGCTATGCTTGACAGAGGCTCAGTTACTTCATCAATGATGCAGATAAAGCCACCACACTGTAGCTATGCTTCTAAATGCTCTTGGGCAGATAGCCTACTAACTATCTGTGAACCTCTACAGTGCAGGCCATCACCAACATCATATGTGATTATACAGAGTTTTCTGATCACAATATACAGTGTAACATCACCATGTAGTCAGACAACAGTTAAGTACAGAAAGGGCATACAGACTACTGATACATAAATTACTCCAAAAGCCTATCTTGGAAGCTAGTGGACTTGTATAGGTTTCAGGCTTTGTATTGCTTACCAGTAGGTTACCTACAGGAAAGATGGGACACAAGCACAGATGGGAAACATGCCTGCAACAATGCCATACCAACTTGCATGTGTCAGCCTAAGGCTTTGGAATGCTGGGCAAGGCTATTGGCGCCCCATGGTGCCATTTTTAGGCAGGTCTCAGAGGTGAATCTCACCTCCATGTACTGCACAATAGCGGAATCAATGAGGGTTAGGCTACTCAACACCAGGGGTAGTACTCACAACATGCATGCACTCACAGCACCCCTCAGTATGGACAACATCTACATCTGTTCAGTGACGTGGACCTGTACAAGGCTCCTGTGAGCACACCGGCAATACCAGACTACAACTCATAGCACACATTTCAGCCACTGAACATGGACTGGCACAGACATGGAGGGGGTGTATCCATATTCATTGGGGATACCTACACCTCCAGTTAGTGGGGCAGCATGATACCTCTGTGATCATCCATGTGCAGCTAACATCAGCTATGACTGCAATGCAAACTGTGAGCTGCTACAGATAACCCTCCACGACCCAGGAGCACCACTACAACTATCTGGAGACAGTGATAAACATGGCAGTCCTACCAGACACCCTGTTATTGGTCAGTTTCGGCTACCCTACACTTAACTGGATAACCTACTCGAGTATTCACTTCCAGGCCCAGCACATCCTGGGATTTATCACATCATATGGCCTGTATCAGTTGGTGGATGGACTAACGAGAGGTGAAAACATACTAAAAGTGGTAATCACTGACATGTGCAACACGTGCACTACAACAGAGGTAAACCGGTCACTGTTTAGATCTGACCATGAACTATTCGCTGATAACTTCCACTCCCAACCATCTCCCCCACCCAAGGAACACATAGTGAATATCTTTCCTACAGCTAAATTCACAGTACTAATGACAGAGGTGGGAGGGTTCACAGCCCCCATGCTCAGGGATGACACTGCTTAAGATACAGACAGAATTACAAATGCACTCTATAAAGATGTATGGGTCATGCCATCAATGGTAAACCAGGACTCGCTACTCCTACACAAGGACACCAGTCTGCTGAACCCCTGCAATACACAGGCTATACAACAGAAGTAGGACAGTAGTCCAGAATAACAGCAAATCCCAAGACATGCAGATATCCATGACCAGTATTAGCAAGATACTTATGTTACTCATGTAATCATCCAACGCTAACATCCACAGGTAAATAGGCATGGATTCGGAAGATGACCATAAAGGCTTCTTTGGCTATGTCGAGGATCTAAGCAGTAACACACAGATTTGCACTGTGCTGGTGCAATATTGCACTGAATATACTGACCCTACTGATATCACCAACACACTTGATGATACATTCGGTGCAAGCTTCACCCCCTACAGGGCCCACAACAATACCCAAAATGTACAGTATCCCAGACATCTGAGACATACAGGTGGTAATGGCCCTTTCAAACAGCATGACAGAGCATCAATGGAGGCAGATGGTGTCTCAGACTGCATTCTGCAGACACTACAAGACAAAGTGACCCCTGCCTAATATGGCAATTCAACATCAGCCACTACACAGGCTACATGGCCATTCAATGTAGCATGGCAACAGCTATTCCACTCCAAGGTGGTGACACAACTAACCATGGTAACTACCACCCAATAAGCCTGAGCAGCCTGATCTGCAAGGTTATGGAGCGCATCCTCATGGCACTCATTAACAGAGACAATGGTAACCTCCAGACACTTGACCCAACCCAGGTCAGCTTGACTGAGTGCAGATCATGCCTACTGAACCTGTTTGACATCTTACAGTCACCTAGACTTTAGGTGAGGGGTGTGGTAGTTCACACATACTACCTGGACCTTGTCAAGGGTTTTGACACCACTCCCCACTCAGGTATTATTTCTACACTCATCAGCCAGTACATACACCCATACATCACAGGTTGGTTTGCCAACAGGCTTACACACAGAACCCACATGGTAAGCCTAGCAGCCTCCAGGTCCAACTCTTGACCAGTCACAACTGGTGTCGCACAGGACTCAGTCCTGGGACCCCTACTGTTTTCCATATACTTCTCAGAGGTACTGGCTAACACGGGTGGACTACAGCAGATGGTGTTTGGCGATTAATGCAAACTGGGAGCCATAACTGACAGTCCAGCTGTCACAGACATCCTTCAAGGGGCCTCACATAGACCAACACAGGGTGTCAGAGTCATGGCCTCCAGCTAAAGGCCACATACTGCATGGTCATTCCATTTTGGGAAACTACACACACACATATTAACACATGGGTGGCGGACACTATAATTCAGACAATGTAATGGGTATGTGGGGACTACATTAGATAGTGATCTCTCCTTTGACAATCATATCTGCGAAGTAGTTAGGACATCTGTCTATGTAGGCCATCTGATTACTTAAGGGTTTGCATCTAAACAGACTGAGGTTATTGTGCCCCTTTACTCATCACTCATCAATCCCATCAAGTATGATAATCCATTTTGGATGTACCTCAGAAGACACATCCAACAGTTGGAAGGGCCACGAACGTACCTCGCCAAGAGGAATAATGCCCTCAGACATGTGTCCTATGCTGCCAGACTGCATAAACGTTTGCATTACTCAGTGGCATCTCATTTACTCAGAGATGATATTTTCTGGCCAACAAAGCCGTGTCCAAGTCAGGCATAATGGATATGCTCCACCTATGGGAATCCATGTCACGGTGAGCCACACACTGTAATGAGCTACACCTTGCCACAACCATAACTGGAAGATGCTGGAGTGACAGATTTCTGTCACGGGTACTCCCCATGCTTTGGAACTACATCCCTGATTACATTACATGGAGCCCCTCACTAACACTCCAGGGAATCCTTGCAGAGTGGGTGGGGAACAGTGGATACACCCCAGGGATCACGCAATTGGCTCTGCTCCACAGAGGGACAGCTAGTTAATCAATGGTGTTGCGACAGCAAACACATTTTGGCTAGGCTTATGAATGGCCTCGGGTAGTTAGGCAAGTACCTACCTATGTACCTATGAACCTATACATACAGTATTGACACATGCTGATAGCTTAATTTACTGTTCAGGTATTGACTTACCTTGTGCCAATGGCAGTTATGCGCACAATAGTTGAGGGCTGCCTATGTAGGATGCACACAGTAGACCACCTATACATGACAATTTACAGGTGGTCGTGTATGTGTGCCATCCATGTTTACTGTGTGTGCAGGTGGAGAAGGGTGTCAGTCCGTAGGTGCCTACACTGTCAGTATGTGTGCTATATGTTCCCTCTTTGCCAAGGCATGGGCATGCTGGGCACGCCTCCGTCAGCCTACTGGGGCTGGCACAGGATGTTCGTAGTCCTTATCCCTCTGTGCCTGTGGGGCCCTTGGCAATGGTGGTGGGCTGTGAGGGCCTTCACTATTCTGTCCCTGCTGCAGCTGTTTCCGTAGGATCATATTGTGTAGCATGGCACATACTATAAAGATGTGGGCACATATGGCTGGAAAGTGCAAGGCTCCACCAGATATGTCTAAGCAACAGAACCGTGATTTTAGCATTCCAAACACACACTCTGTAATGATTCTGGTTTGTGCGTGTGCCTCATTATGGCGTTCTTGCATGGGTGTGTGTGCATTTCTGATAGGAGTCATCATCCACGGTTCCAGTGCATAGCCAGCATCCCCCACCAGGTGGCCATATGGGATGTCCCCCCTGGCAAATACCTGATACAGCTGTGAGGCATGCCAGATGTGGGAGTCGTGAGAGCTTCCAGGGCTGCCAGCACACACATCCATGATAATGCCATGGGCACTGCACACAACCTGGCAGTTGATGGAGGGGTATCCCTTGTGGTTTATGTAGTGCCTACCCTGCTCACTGGGTGGTGACTTGATGTGTATGTGCGTGCAGTCTATTGCACCCAGTACCTACGGGTAGTCTGCCACATGGTGGAAGAGACGCATATTGTTGGCCAACTCCTCCTGCATTCAGGGGAAGTATATGTGCTCATTGGCATGTGGTAACATGGCATCCAGGAACTGGTGGAGTACCCTGGATGCTGATGCCTGTGAGATCCCCATGATATCTCCAGTTGGCCTTTGAAAGGTACCTGTGGCTAGTATTCTCAAGCTTACACATACCTTCGTGTCCACTAGGATGGGTTCCCCTCTGTTATTTCTGGCTCTGAGGCATGGCCGGCACAGCTCAACAAGTTGCTGTATGGTATCCCTGTCCACCCTGTAACGCTCTACTATCTCCAGATCATGTAGCCCCTGGCAGGTTACCCTGGGTCTGAACACTCTTCTCCTCCTCCGGTGCCTGAGATGGTTGTCATCATCATCCTCCACACCACCTTCAGTCTCCAACACATGCTTGTGAATCAAAGCTATGGCAGCCCCTAACATGAACATATTAAAAGGTCCCTGTCTGTGTACACCAATGGTACAGAGTATCTGGGAATGCACAAGTGTGTGTGAGGTGCTTTCACACTTTATACTATTGTGCTATGGATGCTGCTGGTGTAATTGGGTGTGTATGTGCAATTCCAGCTGCAGAGTATCTTAATTATTGGTTTACAGCAGGTACTGCTATTGTGGGGCCTTTGGTGTTGAATTACGCTTGGCTGCTGTGATTCATCTATTGCCCTTTACTTCACTTTTCAAACTGATTCCCCTCCCATTGTCAGGCATGCATCCAGCTGCCGGCTTTCTTGTTTTGTACTTTCCCAACCCAGGATTGTGTAACGAAATGTGTTCTGTAGCTGATCTACTGCAAGTTTGCTTTGTTCTGCTGTGACAGTTCTCTTTTCTTTGCAGTACAACACCTCCCCTTTCCTGTTCTGCAGGTAGCTGTTAGCAGCCTTGTAAGCTGTTGTCAATGGCCCACTGTGGGTTCCTAAGTGTTAGTTACTCATCTGTACTCCAATTACCATGCTGCAGCATTTCTTCATTTTCTTCCCAGATCCTTTCTGTTTCAGCTCTGGTGCGCGCCGTGCACAGCCATTTACCAGGTTTTGAGCGTGTTTTCATCTACATTCACATGCACATTCGGTTACCTTGTGTGCTCTCAGCTAAGCAAAGCTATGGCTACTTCAACACACTCTATCCTGCGTCTTTACTTAGCAACAGGCAAACCGGATTAGCAATGCAAAAATGTGCTTACAGCTAAGGTGTCGCACCCCTCTCGGTGTTATCTTTATCTCCAGGCCACACCTCAGTGTTGTACCGCTATGCTGTGAGGTACATCCTTACGCCAGTGGGGATTTTGTGATTCAGTATTACTTGTCTCATTTGCATGGTATTGACTACTAATTCCTAGTTACTATGCAGAACATTGTCACAGCCCCTTAGCAACCCTTGTGCCATGGTGTGGTGTAGCATGCGTGCCATTAACTATTATGGAGAATTCATAAAATGTGTTACATTGCAGTTTTATTACATATAAAAATATTTTCATTGTGATCCCGTTTGCGCACCGATGCACTGCGATTTTACTTCGCGTTAGTGAGGGTATGACATTAAATGTTCTTTTTTATATGCTGTGCATGCTTTTTATGCCAATTGTTATATATTTAGCCATTGGCATATATTAACAGTATAATATGTGAGTGTGGTCCACTGTTATGGCTCCAATTTTATGTTCAAAAAAATGTAAACCTTTTTTTCAGTTTACATTTCTGCATGCTTACACTACGCCTGCACCACTTCCTGAATCGCTATATACCTTCATTTGCATGCTATGCTGCTGTGCATGGGGTAATTAGCATACATGCACTGGGAGCTGTGCAGCCATGGCGTACACAAGTAGTACACGTGGAAACAGCTCGTACCTGAATCGCTCGGTGACCATATTTGGTGTTAGATCGCTGACGCTATGCCTGCACCTGGCGCAAGCTTCATGAATCCCGGGGGGTAAGTTAAAACATTAGGACAAAAAATATATATATATATATATATATATATATATATATATATATATAAAACAGAAATAGATTATTTTATAGTATCAGAAGAACAGGTAGTTGACAGGAATTTCTGATCATATTGCAATATGCCTAGCGATAAAGGAAACAAAGAATATATAAAATAGACAAGAAAATAAAAAGGATAAATGAGAAAGTATGGACTGAAGAAGGAAAGAGAATATTAATACAGTTATGGAAAGATCACATTACTATGAGAACAGTTTATAAAAATTGGTCTGAATGGTGGATGATATTTAAGGAAAAATATAAAAAAATGTTTTTTACAGTATCCTGGAAGAAGGGGGTGGTAATGGTAATACCTAAACAGGGTAAACATCCATTGAATCCAGCTTCATACAGGTCCATTTCATAACTAAACCACAATTATAAAGTGTTTATGTCTATAATGGCTAAAAGAATGGCAGAAATGATACCAAAATGGATAGAAATGGATTAGTGTGGTTTTGTGGAGGGGAGGCAAACATTTGACAATATTAACAGAACACTAATGATCCAGAGTGAAGCAGAATGTAAGAAAATACTACTCTTATTGGTGGGTCTTGATGCAGAGCAAGCATTTGACAGAGTAGACTGGGACTTCATGAGCAGAGCAATGGAAGCATTTGTTTTAAACACCAGACACCAAGATGAACCATCACAGCAAGCAAAAAGGTTCAAGATCAATTTATTGTAGTAAAAAAATAAATCAGATTGAAGAAGTCCTTTATTGAGGTAATAAAGCACTTAACTTGATTTTTTATTATTATTTTAGGCCTTATAAGAGATCTAGAAACACACAGGTTGACAGCAACCTATCTTTTTACCACCACATTGCCACTGTGGCCAGAAAGTCCTTCTATGTGGCACATCTCATTACTAAGGGTTTTGCACCCAGGAAGAAAGAGGTCATTGTCTCCCTCTACTTTTCCCTCAATAGGCCAGTCATTGAGTACAGTGCCCCATTTGGCATGTACCTCACTAGAGACCTGCAACAACTGGGGAGGCCGCAGAAGTACCTCACAAAGAGGATCTTAGGCCTTAAACACTTGTCCTATATAGACAGACTCAAAAATCTCCCAACTATTCTCTGTCTCATATTGCCTACTTAGAGGCAATTTCTGCTTGACTTACAAAGCCATGTCTGACCCAACTCTGTTAGAAATCCTACATCTAAAGAAATCCCAATTCCAATCCCCCCACAGCACATGCTCCAGAGACCTCAACCTCATTACCACAATCAGCAGAACATGCTGGAGGGACAGGTTCATAACCCAGAGACTGGTCATGCTATGGAATAAACTTCCCATACATATCAAACAGAACACCTCACTGGCCCTCTTCAAAAGAAATCTTAAGGAGTGGATGGGAAATAGAAAATTCACCCGGGGATCACTCCAGTGGTTCTACTCGACAGAAGCACTGGGGACTAAAGTCAGGTGGCACTATGCCAGGGTAATCCTATGGGCTAGGCTTGTGAAGGCTCCAGGGTCATTAGCCTAGTACACACCTATGAACCTATAATATTATTTTATACATGACAAAACCAGAAAGGGTCATTACAGTGTTGTAGAATATTTTAAGACAGTTTCAAATCTTCTTGGGATACAAAATTAATAAACCTAAAACAAAGGCAATAGTGGCAAATTATGTATCCATATGCAAATTGGTCCAACAATATCCATATTTATGGGAGACATGATAACATGAAGTATTTATGAGTATGGATTAGAAATGACTCTGTTGTGGCAGCTAAGGATGTGTGGGAAAACACTAAACAGAAGATAATATAAAAATTGAGAAACTGGAAGCTTTGTTATATGGATATGGATACTAAGATACAAGCCATTAAAATATTTTTAGTCCCTTTAGTCTTATACACAGGTCAGGCATATTTTTATCAACCAGAGGAGAAGCTGTGGATAGCAATTAAAAAAGAGTTGAAGGATTTTATCTGGGAAGGGAAATAGCAAGGATTAAGTGGGATAAGCTGATTCTTCCAATAGAACAAGGTGGGCTGGGATTACCCAATTTGAGGTGGTATTTTAGAGTAACACCGTTAAAGCTCTTATACATGGCACAAGTAGAAAACTATAATTCAAAGTGGAAAGGAATGATAATGATACAGGGAGGAAGCTCAAGAAATAAGGAGAGATTTGGATTTTGGATGCAGACTATTAAGAAGAACAACAAAAATCATACACAGTATTATATTCATAAAATAGCAGGGAGTATTCTAAGAACCAAACCAGCACGAGAATGGAGAAAAGATATTCTGCCGATAAGGATGGCTGTGGTTACGGATACAGATAATAGCCAAGAGGGGGTTGGAATTTACTGGCAAAAACTGGTAGAGGAACCAAGGTATTGGGAGCTAATAACTAGAAAGGGAAAGGTAATAGAATGGGAAGAGGCCACAAATTTATTTGGACTGCAGGTTAGAGATTGCCTTCCATATCAAGGATTGATATCAGAGTATAGGCAAAGAGAAAGAAATGGGGAGGGTCCTAAATGAAAGGCCAACACTGGTAGAGTTTTTAATAGAATTTAGAACATAAGCTGCCATTAAAAAGGACTAATTAGTAAAGCATATAAAATATTGCATGATAATTATAAGAATCAATCAGAGGAGCTTAGAAAAGATTTGGAAAGGAGATTGGATAAGCAACTCACAAACAGACAATAGCAGGATATATCTTTATTTCCCAAATATACAACAAAGTCTAGAATATTTAGGATCTTTGCTTGGAAGTGTTTACATAGGTATTTTTGTACCCAAAGTAGACTCCAAAGAATTTTTCCTCAGGTGGATATCAAATGTTGGAGGTGTGACAGGCAAGAAAGAGGTGTCTGGGAACATATTTTTGGGGAGTGTAATAAGCTGGCAGACTTTAGGGATTCCCTCCAGACCGCTCTGTCGGAGATGTTAGGTGAGCGGATTGGATTGACTGGTGAGATGATTCTTTTTAGCTATGATATAGAACAGGATTTGCCTACATATAGTAAAGCCTTGCTGAGTCTAATTATGGTGTCTCCAACAAAACAATTACTAGAAAATGGAAATCAGAGTCTAGACCAACTGTACTAGAAGTAGTGAATATAGTAACAGAGATAAAACAAATGGAACTGGGATCTTTAGAAAGGAGAAGGAGCAAACTACATAGGTAAAATGGGAATTGTTGGAACAATATATGCAAAGAAGGAATGAGGTTTAAGAGGCAGGATTTGGATGAGCCATGTAATGCTTAACTGACAATGACAGGATAGACTATAAGTGATGTATAATGTTTGCAACTACAGTTGTTTCAATGGTGTCTGTGATGTATAATGTTTGTAACTAAAGTGGCATTCTGTTTGCTTTTCATTTATGTAAATGTAAGATTGCCTATGTCATATGTGATAATTTAATAAAGATGTTTGTTGAATTTTTTTTTACAGTGGCAATACAATGTGAGGAAAGTAGAGAAAAAATATAAAAGAACATATAATGATGCACTGGAAGATTTAGAACATAATGACAGAAAGGACAAAGAAAAAGAATTATATGAAAGAAATTAAGAAAAATATAAGAATTGTTAATAAGCAAAGATTTTTACAAGGAAAAAGAGGAGTATTCCACTATTTAAGTAGATTAGTAACGGAAGATGATAGTGTAATGAGAGAAAAAACACGGAAAAAGGAGAAATAGAAAGAACTCTGGAAAATATTATGAATAGTGTAGTACAATATGTACAAGAAATGTTTAAAGAAAAATGATGGTAGTGAAAAAACAAGGAAAGTAAAAAAAAAAATAACAGAAAAGAGAATAATGAGTTGGAAGAGATTTCTTTATATGAGATAGATATAATATTAGGACAAGTGAATATAGATTTGGCTGTGGGATCAGATGGAATAGCATATGAAATGTGTAAAAATTTAAGCAGCATTTTTAAAGGTTTTGAATGACTGGTTAAATGGTTTACATACAAAGAATTATGTAGTGGAAAATTTAAATTCATATGGAAGGACAATAGAAAACAATTAAAAACTGGTGACCAATAGTATTGAATAATAACAAGACCTTTATAAAAATAATAGAAAAGAGATTTGAAACGAAAATGGAAAATATTATGGAAGATAGTATATATAGTATAAATGGGAATGGTTGTCAAGAATTATTAATGACCGAGAAATTGTAGATGATATGAATAGTAAAGAATAAGCAAAATCATGATATAAGACTTTAATATGGCATTTGATACAATCAGACATAAAATCTTATGTGTAATAATGAAAGAATATAAGTGAGAAAGTTTGGAAATAATGTATGTCAGTGTATAGTAATAATAAAGTAAAAATATTTGTAAACAGCTGGTTAAGCCAATAGGTGCATATGAAGAGTTGCGTAAGACAGAGATGCCCACATGAGTTATATACTCTTTGCATTAGTTATGAATGTGAAAGCATGTGAAATACATTTCAAAAGGAGGGTGGCAGGTTATATAATACCTGAAGGGTTAAGAATTCCAGTTCTGTTAACGTATGCAGTTGACATTATAATAATTGCAAAAAAAATTGTATACAGAGGTAATAATTTGCACAAATGAGTGTCTAGTGGTGATAGGGATGGCTTTAAACTAAGAGAAAGGTAAAGGTTTGGGTGATGTAGTAAAGTTAGGGTTACATATTTTACAGTGAATTAATTTTCTGTGTTAGGTATATTATACAGGAATAAAGATTTAAGTATAATTCAATGGGAAAAAACAATATAAGAAATGTAAAAACTGTATTTTCTGGAGAAGATATACATTACATTTCAGAAAAAAAGGCTTACTTTATAAATTCAGTACTGATGGGAAAATAGCATATTTATCAATTGTATTTTTGTTGCCAACAGTATTTAAAAAGGAATTATTGCATTTTTTTCATTTATATGGGGTTATAGATTAAATCCAGTAAAAAAGGGAGTTTCATGTAAATAAAAAGGGAGGATATTTAGGGTTAACTAACCTAGTGGTATATGCTGCTTCATTAAATTTGTACAAAATGCCAAAGTGGATAAATGAAAAAGATGAGAAATTAGTTGTAAAATTGTATAAGTATGTTAATTTTTTGTATAGGATAAAAAAAGAGTAAAAGAGAAAAGGAGTGTACAAATGAAGAAATAAAATGATACTAAGAAATTATTTTTGTGGAAAATAATTGATCTAGAAAAATAAAGAAAAATATGGTATAAGAATGTAATGATAAAACATTACTGTATAAAACCATGGGAAAATCTAACAGATGAAAAAATTAAAGCTATAAAAATAATAAGCAAATGGTGTAATCAGAAAGTAAAATGTGATGATTTTTTTTGTGGAGACTGGTAACAGATACTACCAGTAAAAGGAAATATGCCCTATAAAAATAAAAGTGATAGAATATGTTTACATTGTCAAGAAGAAACTACTGAACGTGTGTTTTTGAAATGCAATAGAATATAACAGTTATTCAGAAAGATATGTAAAGGAGATTTTTTTGAAGATGTGAAACAAGTGAATAAAATGAACATGGATATGACTAAATATGGATATCATAAGAATAGAAGTAAAGAGTATGTTAAAAGAATAGATTAAAAGTTTTTTATGTCATATGGGTTATATTGATAAATGGATTTTAGCAACAATATTAAGTAAAATCAGATGGTAGTTATGGAAAAAGGAGTAGAGGTCTAATAGGGATGAATATCTAGTAAGATTGTAGTGGAAATTATGAATTTGTGTAAATATATTTTATATCTATATATTTGTACATTTGTAAATATGTAAATATACTATAAAAATAAGTTATATCTTACCATAACATTCTATTTGTGTTGTCAATCTTCTGGGCCCAGTTCTGAGTCTCAAAACTGACTTGGTCATTTATTTCAGGTAGCGCCTTCCAATCTCTTGAACTAAGATTTACCCATAATGCTCCTCTCATAATTACCTCAGATCAAGTTTGCCCAAAACAGTGGCAGACAATTAACAAATAATAATAATAAGAGACCATATATGTGTCCCTAATATGAAGCCAGTTTTGGAAAAATTTGATCCGCTAAGAATCTCAGGCTGCGTGAAGGAGGAGGGAGATGTCAAGGATTAGTGAAGATCGACAACACAGATGGAACGTTATTGTAAGACATAACTTCTTTATCTGATGTTATCAATCTTCACTTTTCCTTGGCTTTGGGACAGAGTCCCTAGCTACCTCAATCTTGGGAGGTCTCACGGAAGAATATTTCTAAGCAACATCGAACCGAATGATGCTCATCCCCTAGGGAACTGATCCAATTTGTAACGTGTGATAAAAGTATGAATAGAAGACCAAGTAGCTGCTGCACAAATATCATCTAAAGAAGCTCTGGCATGAAAAACTGCAGAAGGTGCCACCGCTCTAGTTTACTGGGGTTTACTGGGCATGAAAGGCAAAGCCCTTCTGATTGACAGATAAATGTTATACAATATTTGAGCCATTTCACCAAAGTAACCTTAGAAACAGGGTTACTTAAAGAAAGCGAGGAAAAGGCAACAGTCACATATTCTGAAATCCTTTGTTCTGTGGAGATAAAAATGTAGCTGTCTGTGAATGTCTAATAAATGAAGGGGAGACCCCCCCCTTTATTAGAAAAATTAGGGAAAAAGACTGGTAGTTGAAGAGTCTGATTGATATTATATTCTGAGACTACCTTCAGTAAAAAGGATGGATTAGTCCTAAGGGAGACCCTGTCTTTGTGAAATATTATGTAGCGTGGTTTGCAGGACAAGACCTGAAGTTCAGATACTCTTCTGGCAGATGTAATAGCTACTAAAAATAAAATTTATCAAATCAGAAACTTTAAGTCACAAGTACCTGATGGTTCAAAAGGAGAGAAAGTAAGGGACTGAAGAACTAGTGTTAGATCCCAAGGAGGAATGTGTTCTTTAAATGGAGGTCTTAACATTAGGGCTCCCTTTAAAAAATCTTTACAAAGTTTGTGTGACATAAGGGATGACCCATCAAACCCCATATAGAAGTTTGAGATTGCCTGTAGCTGGACTTTAATTGTTGAGGTAGAGAACCAGATTGATAGAGGTTAACTAAAAAATCCAAAACTTTATGAACAGGGGTTGAATAAGGATCAAGTTCACTCATAAGGGCCCAACTTGCACATTTTTCCCATTTACTTTGATGCAGTTTCCTAGTTGAAGGTTTGCCATGGGCCACAATGATTTGACAGACAGGAGAGGAAAGGGAAGGATGCCAGGCAATCATGGGAATTGGAGAAGCCACACTGTGAGCTTGAGATGATGGAGGTCTGGATGAACCCATGCCCTCCAGATGAGGCCGCAGATCTGCAGCTGGGTCCAGTATCCATGGTTTCCGAAGCAGATGAGACCAAAGGAAGGGAAACCAAACTTGTCAAGGCCAAAAGGAGGCAATGAGGATTATTGAGTTTTCCAACCTCTTGGCTTTCTTTACAAACTGGGATATCAAAGGAGTTGGGGGAAGGGCATAGAGAATACTCGAGGGGCAATCATGGAGAAAAGCAGCTCTGGGTAACTCCCCTGGAGGGGGGATTAGGGCAATGTAGCAGCTGCACTTGTAGTTTATAGGGGAAGCAAAAAGATTGCAGCAAGGTTGGCCCCAGTGACGAAAAATCTCTTTCACCACCACAGGATTGAGAGACCACTTGTGAGGCATGAGAATAGTTTTGCTCAGTTTGTTCACTATCATGTTGTAGCTCCCCAGAATGTGCACTGCTGTAAGAAAACGATTTGAAGAAATCACCCATTGCCAAACTCTGATGGCTTCTTGATACGTGGGTAAGAATTAGTTCCACGTCTTTGTTGATATACTAGACTACCGACATGTTGTCTGTCTGAAGTGCTACTGTTCCTAGATGAAGGGCATGTGCAAGTTGACCTCAAGTTGGGACCATGTGCCTTGGACTATCCTTCCCAGATAATGCTCCCCCACCATATCTGGGAAACATCCATGGTCACAATGGCTTAGGGTTGCAGAAAGAAGAATGGTCGGCCAGAAAGAATCTCATTGGAGGGGAGCCTCCACAAAAGATCCTGTTTGCAGCGATTGGTAATCACAATGTGGTGAGACATTGGCTGATCTATCAGAGACCACTGGGAGGCTAGCAACCATTGTAAGATTCACATGTGATATTTTGCTAAGGGAACAAGAGTGATTGAGGCTGCCATTGAACCTAATGCTTGTAGGACTAATCTGGCTAGAACACTTTTGCTCTGGATAATTTGGCTGACCTGAGATCTGATCCTTTGTAGTATTTCCAGTGGAAGTGAAGCAATTCCTGCAACTATGTCCAACAGGGCTCCGATGAATTGTAGTTGTTGTGAGGGTTGTAAATTTGACTTTTTGTAATTTACTGTGATGCCTACAGATGCACAGAGATGCAGAGTGTAATCACTTGCCCGTTCTAACTGATGCTTGGTGATAGCAGTGAGGAGCCAGTTATCGAGGTATGGAAAAACTCAAAATCCTTGCAATCTGAGATAAGCTGCTACCACTGTCATGCATTTGGTGAACACCCTGGTGGCTGAGGTGAGTCCAAAGGGTAGTGCTCTGAATTGGAAATGACTGGCTCCCAGTCAGAAGCGCAGGAACCTCCTGGAGCATTTGTCCATTTTTATGTGGTAATACACATCCTGGAGGTCTACAGAGCACATACAATTGTCCTTTTCCAAAAATGGAAGTATAGATTGAACCGAGACAATCTGTAATTTGGTTTGCTGAACTGCCTTGTTGAACTGGCTGCGATCCAAAATACATCTCCAGCACCCTGTTTTTTGGGCACTAAAAAGAATATTGAGTAAACTCGGATCATATTTGGTCTGGTGGGACTTTTTGGATGACTCTTTTGTCAATTAGTTTTTTTAATTTCTGCTACTGCTACTTCTCTGTGATTGGCTGAAACATCCGGGAGTCTTTTTTGGGGTTTTGGACTTATAGAAAGTGGATTATTGTAACCTCTGGGTATGATTCACCCATTTGTCCAAAGTTATCAGTTGCCAGGTGGGTTGGTGCAGGGATATCCATCCCTCAACTGCCTCCAGAGGAAGACAATTAGGCCTCTGTTCAGGAGTGCTGGTAGGAAGTAGCAGAGAAGGAATCTCTGGACCCCTGGTTCTGTGGGCCACTCTGCCTCTAGGGCGGCGTCTTCTATTTCTTCCACCTCTGCCCCGGGGAAGGTCATTGCCACATGAATTCTGGAAGGACCCTTGGTAATTTTTAAACCATAGTCTCCAACTTCACTGGTTCCTAGAGTAGGGCCATTGAGAAGTGGAGAAATGTATGCCTATGGCAGAAAGAATCCTCCCATCTTTCTCACATTTGGCCAGAGTGTCTTTTACCTTAGGACCAAGGAATGATCCATCAAACAAAGCATTGATGACTTATGCTTTAAATGGCTCCACCAAGTCACACAAGTGCATCCAGGAGTGCCTTCTATGTCTGAACCTGCCACTCTTGTCATCCCCTCAGCTGTGTGGGCAATCAGACTCATGGATGAGTTAGAAATTGCTTCTAGGGTGGTGAGCTGAGAAGCAACTTTGTCCCATACCTCTTCAGCTCCTGCTCCTGAGAGGGTATCTGAGAGCTCTTTCATTAGATCCCTCTGTAACCTTGTAAAGTGTGCCATGTAGTCCAAGGACCTGAGAGCAAAGGTCAATGAACTTAGTTATCGTAAATGGGCACTATTCCTTTCTAGGTAGGCAAAACTAACCATAGCTTTTTCTGGACTCCTTGTTAGGAATTGGATGGATAATTGTACTTTCTATAATTATGTCCAGATTTCTTGGTGGCAGCAATTGAACCTTCAACTAAGTCTTGACTATATGACTCTAATGAATGATCACTTTATGTCAATAGAAACAGATTTGAAGACAGAAATTCATAGCTTAGACAAACAACTGCATGAATCAAAAAGTTTTCAAACAACACTGCTAGCAATGAACAGTTACTTAACAAAATTAACTCATCAACAGGTGGAGGAGTCCAAGAAGAAGAAAGGTTGGGCACAGAAGGGCCTCCACCTAAGAGGAAAGCTCCAACAAATAACATGGGTTAACGAAGCAGAGGTAATACCAGAACATACTCTGAATAGAACAGCTTCAGGATCTATAAAAAGAAAGCGACAGCCCTTTAGGACACTTCATCAGGGGTGACCTGGGGAACCTTACCTTCATCAAAGTCGGTATCTTTGCTATGGGTACTAGCACAACACTAATTAATATCTTAATTGTATATGATATACAAAATTAAATAAAGATTTAAGGACTATAA
Organism: Protopterus annectens; assembly: GCF_019279795.1. Lineage (NCBI taxonomy): Eukaryota > Metazoa > Chordata > Ceratodontiformes > Protopteridae > Protopterus > Protopterus annectens. Next base: position 1,460,073,659 of record NC_056728.1, read on the forward strand.
GGACAATACATATACCAGTAATTTATTATTCTAGATTAGATTGACTGTTTTTTATTTGCAAAATGGACGAACGGCAACACAAACAATGGATATTTTTTTCAATATAATACAACTTATTTTAGAGAATATAACTCCAGGGAGTCTAAGTGCTTCCTCTTGCTTGGAGATTTCTTCACAGGTACTTCCTCAGGGGGATGTTCCAGGGAAGTGTCTGAAGAGGAAACTACCACAGAGGGTCTTTCCTGGGGCTTTTGTGCCCTCTGTCCTGGGAAAGAGACTGATGGAAATTAAAGAATCGAATAATCTGGCCCGACAGGGATGGCAGAAACTGAGAGTCTCCAATGGACACGTCTTTCCCCATGGTTCAGAAGGCCACCCCACAGTAGAGGGTTGGGAGCCCAGAACCAAAATAGACTCCTTCAGAACCAAAGTCCCACCCTGCACTAAGGAGGCAACCTCTGAAACCAAAGCCTGGGTCAATCCAGTAAAAGCCAAAGCACCAAAGTTCATAGAAGGCTCCAAAATTAATGAAGTCGATCCATGCACCTTGTAACCAGTCAGGGACTTTTGACTCCGACAGGCCTCTGGTGCTGAAAGCCCAGAGGAGCTCAAGGCAAACCTCGGTTCTGGAGAAGAAGTTGCTACCAGAACTGAGATAGTTTAAGCTGGGACTGTCAGAACCGTGGGCTCCAATGACTCAACAGGAGCTGGATGAGAAAGAATGGATGGTATCGTAATAGGGCTGGTTCTGGTGCCGGCTTGGCTAGGAACCAAAGACAATCCCCTCACTGTCAGGAGCTGATCCACCAGTCTCATAATGTCTGCTTCAAGGAGACACTTAGAGGATCGAACTGAAGAAGACAAAGGAGACCTAGGGATCTTGGATTGACAAAGGGGCTCAGTGGTCTATCCTTGAATGGATCTATAGAAGGAAAATATTTGGATTTCGGAACAAAAATAACCTCTGACTGCTCCAGTACCAACGAGTCTCTGGGTGCCAAGGCAGTTGAAGTTGACTCCAAAGTCTTGGTAGGTGCCGAATCATTTTTGCCATTCACTGCTGAGGAACTCTCTGACACTGAAGGCTGCTTAGAAATCTTTTTAAGTTGTTCTGAAGTGCTAGGAACCGAGGAAGGTCGCTTCTTAGAAGATGATGATGAAGAAGAACTGGCTTCCATTTTGGACCCAGAAATGGCCTCTTCAAAGTAATCTTTTAGTAGTCCTTTAAGAATAAGTTTATTTCTCCATTCAGTGAGTGTCCTAGCAGAGAAACCGTGGCATACTTGAACAGTCTTCCTGCAAGTGAACTTTACCTAGGAAATAGACAAACCACACATGCCCATCCAAGTTCGATATTTTTCTTTCACATTTCTGGCACCTTTTAAACCCCGAGGTGCCCTTAGAAGACTTGCCTGGGGCTTCATATTTGACAATCATAATGAAAACAAACACACACAGTCACCAGAAAAGAGAACAGTGAAAGTTTTTTTTTTTTGGGACAGAGAAAAGGAAAGAAGATACCAACGATGGTATTTAAAAGAATACCTGAATAGGTACAAAGAAGTACCAACAATGGTACTGAGGAAAGAACTACTAGAGTGAGGGAGACTCACACACATACACACACACACACACTAAGATAATGAGATGACAGGGTAGAGAAAAAAGACAGTAAAGATAGAAGGGAGATTTATAAAAGAGAAAAAAAGGATATTTCCAAGAAAAAACGACGTTATGTACTCACCATAACGTTCGATGTATGAAGTCCATCTCACCTCACATTCTTACCAGTGGGTGTGGAGCCGAATATCAGCTCCAACTCGGCCGATTTTTACTAGCTCAAAGTCCCTCATTGGCTGGGCTAAGAGGGTGTCCCATGGTGCACTGCTTCATATCTCCAGATCTAGTTTGCTGTGAAACAACATATGTACTTCATACACACCTCACATCCATATAAACAATCACTAATGAAAGGGACTCAGCAGGTGACAACCTATACTCCAAATCCTATACTCCAAATCCTGCAGGCAGGGGGAAGGTGGGAGGGTAAGTAAGAATGTGAGGCGAGATGGACTACATACATCGAACGTTATGGTGAGTACATAACTTCTTGATGTCATGTAGTCCTATCTCGCCTACATTCTTACCCGTGGGATAGTGTCCCTAGCACCTACATCCTGGGTGGCTCATAGGAAAATACTCCTGAGAACTGTGGAACCAAAGGAAGATCTGCCCCTGGAGACCACGTCCAATTTGTAATGAGAAACAAAAGTGTGAGGAGAAGCCCAAGTAGCTGCAGCACATATATCATCCAATGACAATCTAGCTTGATAGACTGTGGATGTGGAAACAGCCCGCGAAGAGTGTGCCTTGACTGGAAATGGCAAATTTTTATTGCCTGCCTGATAGATGAAAGAGATGCAACTGGTTATCCATCTAGACAGCGTAACCTTGGATACCGGAGAACCCAATCGGTTTTCCAAAAAGGAGACAAAGAGTTTGTCAGACTTCCGGATATCTTTTGTCCGATGTAGATAGAAACCTAACTGTCTATGTACATCCAATTGGTGAAATCTAAATTCTGCCTTGTTAGAGAAGTGGGGAAAGAGCACCGGCAGCTCAATGGACTGATTCATATTATACACAGAAGCCACTTTAGGAAGGAATGATGGGTTTGGTCTAAGAGAGGCCCTATCTTTGTGAAAGGAGAGGGCTTGAATTTCCGAGACCCACCGTGCTGAAGTGATTGCTATTAAGAATGCTGTTTTCCATGTTAAGAATTTTAATTCACAGGTAGCTGCAGGTTCAAATGGCGGTAGAGTAAGAGCTTGAAGAACAAAATTGAGATCCCAGGGCATGACGGGTTCAGACACTGGGGGACGAAGCAACAGGGTACCTTTAAGGAATGCTTTGCATAGTCTGTGTGCAATAAGACTAGGTTCATTTGCTACGTGGAAATTAGATATCGCCGCCAGCTAAACTTTGATGGTGGCTGATGCGGACCCCTGATTGACAAGCATTGACAAGAACTCCAGAACTGAATCTATTGGAGCTGTGTAAGGATCGATACCTCTAGTATGAGCCCAGATGGAGAACCTTTTCCATTTGCTAGAGTAAATCTTTCTAGTGGATGGCTTATGGGAGGACGATAATATATGGACCACTTCCAGTGAAAAATTATGACGTCTGACTAGCAATGGAAGTGGAGTAGCCAGGCTGTCAACCGGAGTGTCTTCAGGGAGGGGTGGAACTATCCCAACATGTGTCAGTAAATCTGGTAGAGGGTCCAGAATCCAAGGAGTGTCCACAACGTATGGTTGAAGAAAGGGGAACCATACTTGATGAGGCCAATGTGGAGCAATCAGAATCATTCTGCTTCCCAAGGATTGCACTTTCTGAATCACCCTTGAGAGAAGGGGAAATGGAGGGAAAGCATAAAGCAGACCGGAGGGCCAATTGTGAACCAGAGCATCCCTGGGTGATTCCCCCCATGTGGGGGGATCAGCGTGAAGTAGTTGCTGCATTTTGCATTGAAAGGGCTGGCAAAAAGGTCGCAGCAGGGCTGACCCCATCTGCTGAAGATTCGCTCTGTAACCAGGCGATTCAGGGACCACTCGTAAGGCATAAGTATTGCTCTGCTTAGCCTGTCCGCTATTACGTTGGACTTCCCCGGAATGTGCATTGCCACCAGAAACCGTCGGGAAACTATTGCCCAATTCCACACTCGCATAGCCTCTCTGCATAGGGGGTAAGACCGTGTTCCCCCTTGCTTGTTGAGATACCACACTACTGACATGTTGTCTGAGTGTATCACAATGGTCCCTAGAGGAAGAACTTCCTGAAGTGCCTGCAACGCAAGAAGCACTGCTCTCATCTCTAGGACATTTATATGCGAATGTATCTCATGTTCTGGCCACGTGCCTTGGATAATGTCCCCCCACCCCATCTGGGAGGCGTCCGTGGTCACCATGGCAACAGGGACGGGAGGAACGAAGAGCTTTCACCCGTTCAAATTGTTGGTGCACAGCCATCAAAGGAAGTCCTGCTTGCACCTGTCTGTGATTAAGATGGGATGAGATAGTGGGAGTCTTTGGAGAGACCATTGGACAAAGAGGAGCCATTGAAGAAGTCTCATGTGTAATCTCGCTAGAGGGAATAACATGATAGTCGGCACCATGGTCTCTAGGAGTTGTAGAACCAGTCTTGCCTTCGCTTGTCTCAGGGGCATCAGTATATGAATTTGTCGTTGTAATACCATGATCCTTTCTTGTGGTAGGAATGCTCGCATTTGAATGGTGTCCAACTCTGCTCCTATAAAGGTGACACGCTGTGAGGGCAATAAGGCAGATTTTTCCCAGTTTATCATTATGCCCAATTGGTGACATAGACTGATGGTAGTGTCCCGGGTCTGAACTAGTTGATGCCTGTTGGGGGCGGTAAGGAGCCAGTCGTCCAGGTATGGAAACACCTGGAATCCGTAACGTCTCAAGTGAGCCGTCACCACTGCCATACATTTGGTGAACATCCTGGGGGTGTGGTGAGACCAAAGGGCAGGGCTCGAAACTGGAAGTGACTGGCTCCCAGCTGGAAATGTAGGTGACTCCTGGATGCTTTGTCCATTTTGACATGGTAAAATGGTAATAAGCATCTTTGAGATCGATGGAGCACATCCAAACTTCCTCTCCCAACAATGGGAGAATCAATTGTAGAGTGACCATATGGAACTTGGACTTGTGTACGTAATTGTTGAGTTGACTGAGATCTAGTATGGGTCTCAGGTCCCTTGTTCTTTTCGGCACCAAAAAGAATCTTGAGTAAGTCCCTAATCCAATTTGGTCTGAGGGGACTGGTTGGATGGCTCCTTTTCCTAGCAGCTGAGAGACCTCTGAGGCTGCTTGATCCCTTTGACTGGGTGGAACGTTTGGGATTTTTCTTATTGGCGGGAGTACTGAAGGGAATGGGGTGAGGTAACCTCCAAAAACTATCCTTAATACCCATCGGTCCTGGGTGATGCTCTCCCAGGCTTCCAGGTATAAGGAAATTCGACCCCCGTCTGGCTCCGGATAAGCTCAGTCGGGCACACCCTCAGGAATGAGAGTATGGAGAGCCATGGAAGGAGTCGCGGTCTCCTAAATTGCGGGGGCCCCCTCTGCCTTTGGGGCAACGTCTCCCTGAGTAACCCCCCCTCCCCTGCCTCTGGAGGGGGGTTCACCTTGTGTGACAGGAAAAAACCTCTGTGATTTCTTGAACCACATCTCCTACCCCCACTGGGCCTTGGGATAAGGCCTAGAAGGAAGGGAAAAACGGACCCCTACGGCAGACAGGGTCTTTCCTTCTTGCTTGCACCTGGTGAGGGTGTGTTTCATATTGGTCCCAAACAAGGAGGAACCGTCAAATGGGGCGTCAGTGAAGGAAGACTTGAAGGCCTCTGCGAAGTGACACAGGCACAGCCAGGCTTGCCTTCTAAGGGCGACCCCTGAGCTGGCCGCCCTACTCGCTCCCTCGGCCGCATATGAGATGAGCCGCATGGACGAGTTAGAAAAGGAGTTGAGGGTAGAAACCTGTGCATTAATTGTCTGAGCCACCGCCTCAGGTATGTTACCTGCAAGAGTATCTCCCAGTTCTTTGAGGAGATTTCTCTGGAACCGAGTGAAGTGAGATAAATAATTCAGCGACCGTAAAGTGAAGGTTGCTGAAGATAGGGTACACTTCCCGTACCAGTCCATGGTCCTAGACTCCTTGTTAGGGGGATGGACCGATGAGGAAGACTCTGCAACTTCCCTCTGGGTGGCTGCCACCACCACCACAGCATCTACTGGGACTCCTTTTGATAGAAACTCTTTTCCCTGGGGTGCGGACAGGAATTTGTTGGGACGCCTGGGCACGGGCTCCACAGAATCAGGGTTTTCCCACACTCTTTGACAAATGAGGTCAAGACGTTCGTCGAAGGGTGTAGACACCCAGGAGGTGGAAGGTTGAGCGCCAAAAGCCTTAAGGAATACTAACTCCGCCTCGGAAGGAGTTTTGGAAGGCCAGCCTCCTCTTTGTTTGAGTATCTCCAGGATATCGGAGAAGGAAACATCATCAGAGGAAGACTTGGGGGACCCTTCCGATTCCTCGAGGTCAGTATCGGAGGTAAGAGACTCATCCTGGGAGTCTATGTGCTTCCTCTTGCACAATTTCTTTCTAGGAAGGTCCTCAGGCACGGACTCTTGGAGACCCTCAGAAAGTCGTGGACCACTCATGGGGGTATGCTTAGGGCCTGGCGCTCTACTATCCATGGATAGGTGAGTGTCAGAGGCTCTTGCCGGGGTGGTGGGGGATGGAATGACCGACCCGGGTGATGTGGCTGACGATCTTGCCAGCGTGCTCCACATGGCCTCGAAGGCAAGTCCTCCCGGGTCTGAGGACCAACCAGCCTCCGAGGCCACGACCGGGGTCCCCTGAGCCGATGCACCGAGTGGGAGACTCGGAACTGACAGTTATCCCGAAGTATCCCCCTCGGGCCCGACCAAAGAGACCCGAGTCCCGAACCCTGTGGATGGAACCGATATGGTCGGAGCCGATGTCGGCACCGATAGACCCAAAGGGGGTATCGGAGCTGGCGCAGGAACATCACTCAGAGCAGAGCATACCGGCTCCGACGACAAGGATGTGCTCAGAGGAGGAATCATCGAAACGGTAACAGAAACTGGCTCCGGAGCCAAGTGGGTCGGAGCCAAGAACAATTTGGCCAACACCAGTGACTGCAGGAGCCTCTGCACTACCCTATCAACATCCAAATCAGAAAGCCTGGAGGATTTGGAGGAGAGCAATGGAGATTGGGATCTCTTGTCCGGTGAACCATGCCTGACACTGGGTGACCGGCTCCGAATGGGCTCAAGAATAATTGGAGCCGATGCCGATTCGGTTAACACTGATACCTCCTGCGGCCCCGAGGACAGTGGAGCCGAGGAGGTAGAGTCCAAAACAGTAATCTTCTCTGGAGGCTCCGACATGGCAGATGGAGCCGGAGACCTTTTCTTAGACTTGGAAGCTTTAGACTTAGACTGAGTACTAGAAGCCAAATCTATAGCTTCCTCAAATGACGGTTTCAAAAGTCCCTTTAATATTAATTTGTTTTTTCTCTCCTGGAGCACCCTAGGACTGAACGCGTGGCAAAAACTACACGACTCCTGTAAATGGATGGCTCCGAGGCAGTAGACACACACAGAGTGTCCATCCGTGATGGACATTTTATATCCACATTTGGAACATTTCTTAAAGCTAGAAGGCTTATGTTCCTTCTGATCTTTGGACATTTTATAATTAACGTTAGTGAAGCACCTAGATGCAACTTACAAAAAAGGGTGGGAAACACCACACAATTTAGAACACCAGAAAAAACACCGTACTAAGCACACTGAGAACCTCTAACTGAAACAGTTCACACACAAGATAAACACACCAGGAAAACAGTACTAGCCACACACAAATAACCTCTAACTGAAACGGTTCTTCTAGGTATTACTCAGGAAAAACACAATGACGAAAGGTTTATCCAACAACAGAGGGGAGGACTAGGTCCTCTAACTAAAACGGGTCTAGCCCACTGAAACAGTTAGGGATACCAAAACAACGAACACTCTCAAGCACTGAAAACACACACACAAATTTAGCGATAAGCAACAAAAATAGCTATTAAAATAGCTTTTGGGTCTGAACTAAGAACTTTCTCAAAGAGAAATAGCAAAAAAGAGGGTACTTAGCTACAGCCAAGCAAGACCACATCCGAGCTACACAAGCGGCAAACGAGATCTGGGGATATGGAGCAGTGCACCATGGGATACCCTCTTAGCCCAGCCAATGAGAGACTTTGAGCTAGTAAAAATCAGCCGAGTTGGAGCCGATATTCAGCTCTGAACCCACGGGTAAGAATGTAGGCGAGATAGGACTACATAACATCTTCCTTTTATTATAAGCCAAAGCTTGACAGCAGTCATAGGTGTCTGACACATAAAGTGCCAAACGAGATCTGAGGTCATTTTGAGAGGAGCATTATGGGTGAAGCCTAGCTTGAGAGTTTGGAAGGTGCGAGTTGAAATAAATGGCCGAGTCGGTTCCAAGGCTCGGAACTGAGCCCACAGTCAAGGATTATGGTTGACAACATCAGATATGAGGTTTTTTTTCGAATATAAATAAAGGACCCCTACCTTTTTGATAGATGCCATGGGATCTTTTTCATCCACCTAAGTTACCTCCAATTTCAGCAGATACCAGTCTCAGTTTGACTTCTCATCTGAAGGATGACACATACAGGAGTGTAGCAATTGATCGACATGGTGTAAGAATAGAATCCACAGCTTTGTGCACCAAAGGCAAGTGTGCTTCCTGTTGTGCTACTGACACTAATGAAGAACATACAGCGATACCTATGTCAAAATTAGGTTCTAGTCTCTAGCAAGGCACAAGTGGAAGAATTAATTTCAGCATGGCAGGCTGGATTTCCTTCTGCTAGATTTCCTCATCTCCCTCAAAATGTTTACAATGTCCTCTGGGAAGAAGTGCCCGAATGGGATGAGTGCATCCAAAATGTCAGTCTTAAGGTCCTCAAGTTTAGGTGTAGCAGGGACCCTTTGTTGTCAGTCCTTGCCATGATCAACAGGAAAAAGAACCAATGCTGCACTGGTCCAAAATGAACTATGAACAGAATTTTGGCTTCTCCTCCTCCTTTATCTTCTGCAATATCCTGGTAATCAAGAGATATTGGAGGGAAAAGTGTAGAGAACTAGATCAGCCCAGGAAATGGAGAAGACATCCACTGTCAAAGCTCCTAATGTTGCTTTTCTGGTGAAAAAATGTCATTAGTTGCCTGATGTCTAGAGACACACAAAAAAGGTTTACTGCTGGCATTATGTGTCAAGTGTAGGAATACATCTCTGTTTAATCTCCATATGTATGGTTCTGCTTGTCTTTTGCCCAGTTTGACAAGACATTCTCTTGATGTGGGAAGTAACTCATTCAGCAGTCAAGCTTGACTCCTGGGCAATGTCCCAGGCTTGCAATGCTAACCTGCATAACAGGACTTGATACTCCTTGCTTGCTGATGTACCACATAAATGTGGTACTGTTCACAATAATATTTATGGTCACCCAAGTCCAACTTTGCATGAAAGTTTTGAAGGTTAACATAATGCTGCCATCATCTTTTTGACAATGATGTGCCTTTTTCTGATATTCTTGGCCCATGAACAATTAATACTCAGGTCTCCCATGTGCGCTCCCCAGGCTGTGTTGAATGGGTCTGTGGTGAGAGTCCGAAGCCCTGCAGCATCATAAAAGGCAGTCCTGACTTTAGGTGTATCCACAGAAATAGAAGGTCCTTCAATGTAACCATTTTGAATTTTGGTATTTGTTAAGAATTTGTTTAGTTTTGACAAATCTAGAATTAGTAAAACAAAACCCAAATACTGGTGATGGCACGAGGAATGAAACAATAACCAAACTTCTTTAGCGTATACTTTATTTTAACCACTTTTGTCTTGCGACTTCTTCAGAACTAAAAACAGCACTTAAAAATTTCCATACTTATATATACATACTCATTAATACTTCATTACATTACACCATTAACCATTTTCCATTTAAAGTGCCTCAGTGAAATTTAAAATCTTGAACGTATAAATACATTATTTATTTACATACAATTTCCTATATTTCAAAAAACATTTGATATTAATAACTTCATTCAGTCCTGGTGTCTTATCTGCCTGAAGTTGTATCTGCTACCAAGTTTCTCTTTGCTCTAAAAAATTCTTAAAATCACCTCCCCTTGCATCTAGCTTAACTATTAATGTGTGCTATTATAATAGATTTGAGGATGATTTGTTTTTTTATTGTAGAATGTGTTAATACAGTAATAAGTTTTGTAAACATGATTAATGTTAAATCTGAATTTCTGAGATTTATTTTGGGAGACAAAGGAATAAACGTGAACTTTTTAGATGTTAATTTGTATTTTAATAGAATTAATAATCTGCCGGATTCACAATGGCTTGCATGGAGTGTACGAGTAGAGTAAGACTCCATGCAGCCATCATGTCCGACGAGCGATCCAGGAACAGCTTGTAGGGGCGTGTAAGAGAGCTCCTAAAAACGTCTCCTACACGGACAGGGCTGGGACATGCAAATTACCTCACTTGCAGCCGAAAGGCATGCAAATGAGGTAAATTTGCGATCCAGGAAGCACAAACCTGTCCGAGTAGGAGCCATGTTAGCTGCAGAAATGTACTCAGTTGACAACTGAGCACCGTTCTGCAAATAGCACAATGGAGCCTTGTCAGCTCCACATAAAGGTTGCATATGGTTGAGGAAGCATGCCAATGGCCAAATATACGGCCATTGGAAATGTTCCCAGATGCAAAATTAAAATAAAAATACTTTTTTTTTTCGTCGATTTCCGATGTTTAAGCGTAGCGCAGCACTGCGCAAATGGGGTGCACTAAAAAAAATCATAAAATAAGAAAATAAAAGCCACAAACGTGGAATCTATGAAAACTGTTAAATTACAATGTAAGGGAATAGCAGGCTGAAGACAACATGGCCACCGAGTAGGGGTTGCTAAGGGGAGAAGCCCAGTCTAAGACATGTAACCAAGCATTAGTAGGCAATCCTATGTAAATGAGTGTTAGGATAGTGAATCGCACTTTTACATAGCAAATGAGCACAGTCAGTGGAGTGTAGGAGTAGGATATGGGGAGTAACAGAGTAGGAGATAGGTGACATCACAAGGGGGGTATGTATGAAAGTAGTGAAGCTCATAGGAGCAGAGTGGCATGTGTCAGCTGTCAGTTAGACATCATGGAAAGAGGTGTGTCAACAGGTAGGCCAGGGAAAGCCAAGAAATGGAAGGTATATACTGTGGATAACACCAAAGTTTCTTGCTGAGTGGGTATGTGTGTGTGTGCGTGCCTGTAAACCCGAGTAAGACAGAGTGCGCACGTGAAAGCGTGAGTGCACGCGTGTAAGCCGGAGTAAGCATGTATAAGGCTGTTTAAAGACCTGTAAGCGTGTATGCGCTGGTGTGCACGCGTTTTAACCCGAATAAGCAAATTTTAGTCCGTCTAAGCATGTGTGCGTGCGTGTGAGCCGCTGTGAGCGTGTTTGCACTTCTATGCGTGTCGCTCCCCCCCTGAGGAAACAGAAAGGAAAAAGGAAGCACAACAAATAGTAGGAAGCTACCAGGGAATACTAGTAGAGCTAGCAGGTGAAAACAATCAGAATCAGGCAATTACACAGGCAGAACACTAGCCCAGGCCAGCACTTAAAACTTTTAGTTATGTACTCACCATAACTTCAGATGTTTGGGATCCATCTCGCCTACATTCTGAATGATGGGTTCGGAGCCGATCCCTCGGCTCCGACTCGGCACGCTTATGCCAAAGAGCGAAGTCTCTTATTGGCTGAGCTTACTATATCCCAGGATGCACCACCACCAGTCCCCCAGATCTAGTTTGTCCGCATACATGCACACATGCATACCCTGCTTATATAACATCGTCAGATGAAACAAGATAAAACAGTAGAGCTCAAAACCGTTCAATCTCTTCTGGTCTGCAAGGCAGGGGAAGGAGGGTGGGTATCAGGAATGTAGCGAGATGGATCCCAAACATCTGAAGTTATGGTGAGTACATAACTAAAAGATGTTATGTGATCCTATCTCGCCTACATTCTGAATGATGGGACAGCGTCCCTAGCACCTGAATCCTGGGTGGCTCACTGGAAAACACTCCTGAGTACCGTGGAACCAAATGAAGCTCGTCCTTTAGATGCCACATCCAATTTGTAGTGGGAAATGAGCGTGTGCGGGTTGGACCAAGTAGCCGCAGCACAAATTTCCGAAATAGCGAGCTTGGAATGAAAAGCTATAGAAGTAGCCATAGCTCTGGTAGAATGAGCTTTGATAGATGATGCAAGTTGCTTATTCAAGAAGAATAGGCCTGAGTTATGCAATCTCTGATCCATTTTGAGATTGTAGCTTTTGTGATGGTTTGGCCCAATTTATTATCTGAGAAGGACACAAACAACTGGTCTGACTTACGAAGTTGCTGAGTCCTGTCTAAATAGAAGCGTAATTGCCTGTGAACATCCAATTTATGGAGAGTGTATTCTGCTTCATTAGAGAATTTTGGAAAGAAAACTGGTAGTTCTAGAGATTGTTGAAGACAGAAACTAGAGCATACCTTTGGTACAAAGGATGGATTAGGCCTAAGTGATACTCTATCTTTGTGGAAAATCAAATACGGTGGTTTAATAGACAGGGCTTGAAGCTCTGAGACCCTTCTTGCAGTAATAGCCACTAAAAATGCCGTTTTCCATGACAGATATTTTAACTCGCATGTAGCAGCCGGTTCAAAGGGGAGATGTTAATGCAGCACCAAATCAAGATCCCACGGAGGTGCAGGATGAAAAACTGGTGGTCTTAACAGGCTCGCACCTTTAATGAATGTTTTGCATAATCTGCTGCTCATCAAAGGAGGATCCGTGGATTCATGGAATTTAGAGATAGCAGCTAGTTGAACTTTAATAGTTGAGACAGAAGATCCCTGATTAAAAAGGGATGTTAAGAATTTCAAAACCTCTGGGACAGGAGCAGTGATAGGGTTTAAGCCCTTGAGTTGAGCCCAGATAGCAAACCTCTTCCACTTACTGAGGTACAATTTGTTAGTGGTAGGTTTGTGGGCCGAAGATAAAATGTGAACAACTTCCGGGTCTAGTGTGTGACTTCTAACTAAGGTTGGAAGTGGAGGAGCCAAGCTGTCAATTTCAGAGATTGGAGGGACTGATGCCAATGTCCCGACTGATGGATTAGCAAATCCGGAATCATGTCTAAGGTCCACGGATCGTCCACTGCATGCTTTTTCAGGTAAGGAAACCATATCTGACGAGGCCAGTATGGGGCAATCAGAATCATTGAAGACCCTAGCTGAGAAGCTTTTGAATAACTTTGGGAAGGAGTGGAATTGGGGAAAAGCATAAAGCAACCCTGTTGGCCAAGGTTGTGCTAGAGCATCCATGGCTGGTACTTCCTGATGTGGAATCAAGGAAAAGAACCTTTGGCACTTGGTGTTTTGTGGAGTCGCAAATAGGTCACAGCACGGCGTCCCCCATCTCTTGAAAACCTGGGCTGCTACTGCGGTTTAGAGACCATTAAGTGAGGAGAGAATTGTCCTGCTTAATTTGTCCATAATACATTTGACTTTCCGGGATGTGGGTCGCTACTAAGAAGCGGTTGGTACCTACAGCCCATTCCCACACTCTCATGGCCTCTCTGCAAAGCCCATACGATCTGCTCCCTCCTTGTTTGTTCAGATACCAAACCACCGACATGTTGTCTGTGTGGATGGCGATGATGCCCTGAGGAAGGAACTTGTGTAAGGCCTGTAGGGATAGAAGTACAGCCCTCATCTCCAACACGTTGATGTGGAGAAGAGCTTAGATCGGAAGCCAGGACCCTGAACTAGCCTGCCCAGACAATCCCCCCCACCGCCCTGTCTGGGAGGCGACTGTCGTCAGGGTAAACACTGGAGGGAGAACAAAGGGTTTTCCTGATCCAAGTTGGATGTCTGAAGCCACCAGCGAAGGTCCCTTTTGCATATTTCCGTAATCATGATGTGATGATTGAGGGGAAGATCTTGAAAGGACCATTGAGTTGATAAGAGCCACTGAAGAATCCTCATGTGTAACCTTGCAAGAGGAACTAAAAGTACCGTGGCAGACATTGAGCCTAGAACCTGTAGGACCATCCTGGCTGGGGCTTTGGATCTTGAGATCAGAGCTAGAACTTGGCCCTGTAAAGTTCGAATCCTTTCGCAGGAAGAAAGACACGCATCAATCTTGAGTCTATCTCTGCTCCTATAAACTTTATGCTGAGAGGGCAGCAAGACAGACTTTGACCAATTGAATGTAATCCCAGGAAACACCCAGGAGATGGTGGCTTTGAGGTTGTCCATAAGTAGATGCCTGGTGGTGGCAGTCAGGAGCCAGTCGTCGAGATAGGGAAACACTTGGAATCCAAGACTCCTCAGGTGAGCCGTCACTACTGCCAAACACTTGGTGAACACCCTGGGGCTGTGGTGAGACCAAAGGGCAGAGCACAAAATTGGTAATGACTGGTTCCCAGGCTGAAGCGCAGATACCTTCTGGACGCCTGATGTATCGGTATGTGATAATAGGCGTCCTTGAGGTCTATGGAGCACATCAAACATCCTTCTCCAACAACGGGAGAATGGATTGCAGCGTGACCATTGAATTTGGATTTCGTGACGGATAGGTTTAGTCTGCTGAGATCAATATTGGTCTCAGGTCCCCTGTCTTTTGGCACTAAAAGAACCTGGAGTAATTTCCTGATCCGATTTGGTCTGTGGGGACGGTTGGATGACTCCTTTTCTAGCAGCTTTGAAGTTTCTGCGGCTGCTATTTCCCTTTGACTGGGTGGTGGGTCCGGGATTCTCTTGGACGAAGGGGTGAGGACTTGAATGGGATGGAGTAACCTCCGGCAATTATCCGAAGCACCCATCTGTCCTGAGTGATTGACTCCCAGGCTTCTAGGTGCTTGGCAAAGCGACACCCGACTGGCTCGGAGCAGCACAGCCGGGCAATCCCTCATGTCGTGGGAGGCTGAAGAGCCACGAAAGGACTCGCGGTCTCCAGAATTGCGGGCCCTCTGCCGCCTCTGGGACAGCGTCTCCCTGAAAAATTTCCCGCCCTCTGCCTCTGGACGGGGAATCTTCCTGCTGTTGGGAGAAAAACTTGCGAGATTTTGAACCACATTTTCCCTCCTTTGGCCTTGGGGTAAGGCCGAAGGAGTGGAATAACAGGCCCCTACGGCAGATAATGTTTTCCCTCTTGCTCACAGCGGTAAGGGTGTCTTTCACCTTGGGTCCAAACAATGAGGACCCATCAAAGGGAGGCGTCGTGAAGGAAGACTTGAAGGCCTCCGAAACTGACACAAGCGGAGCCAGGCTTGTCTCGAGAGCACGCCTGTGCCTGCCGCTCTACCGCCCCTTCGGCCGCATAGAAATGAGCCTCATGGGCGAGTTAGCAATTGGCGTAAGGATAGCCAACTGAGAGCTAACGGACTGGGCTAGCTGCTCAGGTAGGTTACCCGAGAGGGAGTCTGACAACTCCTTGACCAGATCCCTCTGAAGCCTGGTAAAATGTGCCAAATAATTCAGAGACCTTAAGGTAAAGGCCGCTGAAGTGAGGGTGCGCTTCCCGTACCTATCCATACTCCTAGACTCCTTATTAGGAGGATGGATGGACGTTGAAGCCTCTGCCACGTCCTGTTGTGTAGCAGATGCCACCACCATGGCATCTACAGCCACGCCTTTAGTAAGGAACTCCTTCTCAGGGGGAGCAGATAAGAATTTGTTTGGGCGAGAAGGGACTGGTTCCACGGTATCCGGGTGTTCCCACGCCCTTCGACAAACTAAATCCAGAAGCTCGTCGAAGGGCGGAGACACCTAGGAGGCGGAGGTCTGAGCCCCAAAGGCCTTGAGGAGCACTGATTCGTCCGCAGAGGGGGTTTGGACATCCAGCCGCCTCGTTGTTTGAGGATCTCTAAGATGTCTGCAAAGGAGACATCGTCTGAGAACGACAGGGACCCCTCTGCATCATCCAGATCCGTGACCGATGCGATAGACTAGGGGGAGTCCACGTGCTTCCTCTTCCACGATCTCTTCCTTGGGGGTTCCTCTGGAGATGACTCCGAAGAACCCTCAGGAAGAGGGAACCCCACTGGGGGTAACCTCAGGCCTCGGGCTCCGCTGGCTACGGACAGGGAACTGCCAAAGACCCAGTCTCCACGCCCAGGAAGGTGCTGGTAGCACCGCAGAGATCGCCGAGGAGGATTTGGCCTAGGCCCTCCTCATGGCCCTGGCCGGACCCCCAGAATCCTGGGAGAATCCGGTCTCGGGGCCATGATGGCAGACGGAAGTCCCGCGAAGCACGAGAGGGAGGCTCGGAACCGAAAGCAAAGGTCCCAAACATCACCCTCGGGTCCAGCCGAAGAAGTCCAGCGTACCAAACTCGGACCCGAGGCCGGGTTGGAGTAAGGGTCGGAGCCGACCCTGAGACCTCCACCGGCTCCAAGAGCACCTGCTCCGACGGAGCCGAAGCAGTGGGAGGGGGAATGGCAATGGGGTGGGTCATGGGCATCGGCTCCGAGGCCAACTGGGTCGGAACCGAAACAAATTTTTGGAAGACTGGGGACTGGAAAAGTCTTTGGAGCACCCTGTCTATATCAGAATCCGACATTCTCGAAGACCGAGAGGAAACAGAGCGGGTTGAGAAGACCTCTCCCTCGGCCCCAAGGGACTAGGGGACCGGCTCCGAGGCGACTCGATGAGAATCGGCGCCGAGGAAACACACACACACCAGATTCCATCGGTGCCGAGGTGACCGGCGCCGAGGAGGAAGTGTCTGCGGGCGACCCTTGTCGGCTCCGAGCAGTGGAGCCGGCGAAGGTGACCCGCCTCTCGATGCCCCAGCCATCGGCTCCGAAGCCCGAGAGTCGATACTGGAGGCATCGAGGCAGACCGTTCGACCTCGGCTCAAGTCTTTGGAGCTGAAGGAGAGGCCTGCCTAGGTCTCTTGGCAGTCGGGTCCGACGGACTGGTCGGAGCCGAAGCCCTTTTCTTTTTGGCAGGAGTCGGAGAGGAAGCCAAGGCTTCTTCGAAAGAGGGTTTAATCAAGCCTTTGAGAATCAATTTATTTTTCCTCTCCTGGAGGACCCTAGAGGAAAAAGCGTGACATACGCTGCATGACTCCTGCAAGTGCTTTGCCCCTAAACAATACACACACAATAGATGGTCATCAGTAACAGACATCTTAAAAGCACATTTAGAACATTTCTTAAAGCCCGAAGGCCTATGGGGTTGAGACATGTTGATACACAAATTTAGTCACTCTGACAGGAAAGTACACTAAATTTTTACTACTGATATAAGCTTACAGTAAAAAATAAAGCCAACTCTTCCTGTAAAAAGAACAGGTAACTCTAACTCAATTTGAACAATTATTAGAGACCCTGTAATTCAAATATTAACAGTCCGGGAATGCCCTGAATGGAGGGGGGCCGAAAACAAACTGAACTCAATCACACACAACAATTCCAAGTCCAAATCGTACACAAAGTTAGCGATAGCTGTTAAAACAGCTTTTGTGAGAAAAAACAGCAAAAAACTGACAGAAAAGTTAGTTTAATAAACTACTTAGCCCAGCCAGCTCGAGACCACGTCTTCGCAGGGAAGCGGCAAACGAGATCTGGGGGACTGGTGGTGGTGCATCCTGGGATATAGTAAGCTCAGCCAATAAGAGACTTCGCTCTTTGGCATAGCGTGCCAGTCGAGCGGGATCGGCTCCGAACCCATCATTCAGAATGTAGGCGAGATAGGATCACATAACATCTTTTAGTTATGTACTCACCATAACTTCAGATGTTTGGGATCCATCTCGCCTACATTCTGAATGATGGGTTCGGAGCCGATCCTCGCTCCGGCACGCTGCCAAAGCGTCTCTTATTGGCTGAGCTATATCCCAGGATGCACCACCAGTCCCCAGAGCTAGTTTGTCCGCATACATGCACACATGCATACCCTGCTTATATAACATCGTCAGATGAAACAAGATAAAAACAGTAGAGCTCAAAACCGTTCAATCTCTTCTGGTCTGCAAGGCAGGGGGAAGGAGGGTGGGTATCAGGAATGTGAGATGGATCCCAAACATCTGAAGTTATGGTGAGTACATAACTAAAGATGTTATGTGATCTATCTCGCCTACATTCTGAATGATGGGACAGCGTCCTAGCACCTGAATCCTGGGTGGCTCACTGGAAAACACTCCTGAGTACCGTGGAACCAAATGAAGCTCGTCCTTTAGATGCCACATCCAATTTGTAGTGGGAAATGAGCACGTGCGGGTTGGACCAAGTAGCCGCAGCACAAATTTCGAAATAGCGACTTGGAATGAAAAGCTATAGAAGTAGCCATAGCTCTGGTAGAATGAGCTTTGATAGATGATGCAAGTTGCTTATTCGAAGAAGAATAGGCCTGAGTTATGCAATCTCTGATCCATTTTGAGATTGTAGCTTTTGTGATGGTTTGGCCCAATTTATTATCTGAGAAGGACACAAACAACTGGTCTGACTTACGGTTGCTGAGTCCTGTCTAAATAGAAGCGTAATTGCCTGTGAACATCCAATTTATGGAGAGTGTATTCTGCTTCATTAGAGAATTTTGGAAAGAAAACTGGTAGTTCTAGAGATTGTTGAAGACAGAAACTAGAGCATACCTTTGGTACAAAGGATGGATTAGGCCTAAGTGATACTCTATCTTTGTGGAAAATCAAATCACGGTGGTTTAATAGACAGGGCTTGAAGCTCTGAGACCCTTCTTGCGAAGTAATAGCCACTAAAAATGCGTTTTCCATGACAGATATTTTAACTGCATACGTAGCAGCCGGTTCAAAGGGGAGATGTTAATGCGCAGCACCAAATCAAGATCCCGGAGGTGCAGGATGAAAAACTGGTGGTCTTAACAGGCTCGCACCTTTAATGAATGTTTTGCATAATCTGCTGCTCATCAAAGGAGGATCCGTGGATTCATGGAATTTAGAGATAGCAGCTAGTTGAACTTTAATAGTTGAGACAGATGATCCCTGATTAAAAAGGGATGTTAAGAATTTCAAAACCTCTGGGACAGGAGCAGTGAAT
>NC_056728.1:1460092422-1460117422 GCF_019279795.1 Protopterus annectens
GAAGGGAAGGTGCTGGTAGAACCGGAGATGACCCGAAGAGGATTTGGCCAAAGCACTCCTCATGGCCCTGGCCGGACCCCAGAATCCTGGGAGAATCCGGTCTCCGGGCCATGATGGCAGACGGAAGTCCCGCAGCTGAAGCACCGAGAGGAGGCTCGGAACCAGCAAAGGTCCCAAACATCACCCTGGGTCCAGTGAAAAGTCCACGTCAAACTCGGACCCGAGGGCCGGGTTGGAGTAAGGGTCGGAGCCGACCCTGAGATCTCCACCGCTCCAAGAGCACCTGCTCCGGAGCCAAGCAGTCGGAGGAGGAATGGCAATGGGGTGGGTCATGGACATCGGCTCCGAGGCCAACTGGGTCGGAACCAAACAAATTTTGGAAGACTGGGGACTGGAAAGTCTTTGGAGCACCCTGTCTATATCAGAATCCGACATTCTCGAGACCGAGAGGAAACAGAGCGGGTTCGAGAAGACCTCTCCCTCGGCCCCAAGGGACTAGGGGACCCGGCTCAGGCGACTCGATGAGAATCGGCGCCGAAGCACACCAGATTCCATCGGTGCCGAGGTGACTTGGCCGAGGAGGAAGTGTCTGGCCGGGCGACCCTTGTCGGCTCCGAGCAGTGGAGCCGGCGAGGTGACCCGCCTCTCGATGCCCCAGCCATCGGCTCCGAGCCCCAGTCGATACTGGAGGCATCGAGGCAGACCGTTCGACCTCGGCTCGAAGTCTTTGGAGCCGAAGGAGAGGCCTGCCTAGGTCTCTTGGCAGTCGGGTCCGGCGGACTGGTCGGGCGAAGCCCTTTTCTTTGGCAGGAGTCGGAGAGGAAGCCAAGGCTTCTTGAAAGAGGTTTAATCAAGCCTTTGAGAATCAATTTATTTTCCTCTCCTGGAGGACCCTAGAGGAAAAAGCGTGACATACGCTGCATGACTCCTGCAAGTGCTTTGCCCCTAAACAATACACACACAATAGATGGTCATCAGTAACAGACATCTTAAAAGCACATTTAGAACATTTCTTAAAGCCCGAAGGCCTATGGGGTTGAGACATGTTGATACACAAATTTAGTCACTCTGACAGGAAAGTACACTAAATTTTTACTACTGATATAAACACAGTAAAAAATAAAGCCAACTCTTCCTGTAAAAAGAACAGGTAACTCCAACTCAATTTGAACAATTATTAGAGACCCTGTAATTCAAATATTAACAGTCCGGGAAGGCCCTGAATGGAGGGGCGAAAACAAACTGAACTCAATCACACACAACAATTCCAAGTCCAAATCGTACAAAGTTAGCGATAGCTGTTAAAACAGCTTTGTGAGAAAACCAGCAAAAAACTGACAGAAAAGTTAGTTTAATAAACTACTTAGCCCAGCCAGCTCGAGACCACGTCTTCGCAGGGAAGCGGCAAACGAGATCTGGAGGACTGGTGGTGGTGCATCCTGGGATATAGTAAGCTCAGCCAATAAGAGACTTCGCTCTTTGGCATAAGCGTGCCGAGTCGGAGCCGAGGGATCGGCTCCGAACCCATCATTCAGAATGTAGGCGAGATAGGATCACATAACATCTCTGCAAACAACAGTGCAGTTTGTTTCTCTCAAGAGACACTGCAACACTGGAGTAAGCTACTAGAAGTGAAAACTGAAAAAGCTTCAATCAGACAAAAAATGCTAGGGGCTGCCATTGCTGTTATAAGGCGACATATGCAACATGCTGAGGGTGGTGACAATGCAAATGCTGCTGGACAACCTACAGTGAGGAGACGGAGAAGAGTGTACAGGCCCAGGGTGACCTACCAGGGGTTACATGAGCTGGAGATAGTGGAGCACTATAGAGTGGACAGAGACCTCCTGCAGCAAATTGTTGAGCTGTGCAGGCCAGGCCTCACACACAGAACCAACAGAGGGGAACCCATCTCAGTGGAAACCAAGGTATGTGTTGGCCTAAGAATACTAGCAACAGGTACCTTCCAGAGACCAACTGGTGATATGATGGGGATATCACAGGCATCAGCATCCAGGGTACTGCACCAGTTCCTGGATGCCATGTCAGCACATGTCGGTGATCATGTATATTTCCCCAATTCCCAATAGGTATTGGTCAGCAATGTGCGTCTCTTCCAGCAAATAGCAGAATACCCTGAGGTAGTGGGTGCAATAGACTGCACGCATATACGCATCAAAGCACCAGCCGGTGAGCGGGGTAGGGCCTACATTAACCGCAAGGGCTTCCCCTCTATCAACTGCCAAGTCATGTGTGATGCCCAGGGCATAATAATGAATGTGTGTGCTGGCTGCCCTGGAAGCTACCATGATTCCCATATCTGGCATCTGACGCAGCTGTACCAGACATTTGCAATGGGGACATCCCACATGGTCACTTAGTGGGGGATGCTGGCTATGCACTGGAGCCGTGGCTGATGACACCAATCAGAAACGCACACACACCTGAACAGGAATGCCATAATGAGGCACATGCACAAACATGAGATGTAATTGAGCATGTGTTTGGGTTGCTCAAGTGGTTCCGGTGCCTGGACACATCTGGTGGAGCCTTGCAATACTCACCAACTACATGTACCCAAATTGTCATGGTATGTGCTATGCTACATAATATGATTCTGCAAAAACAGCTGCAGCAGGACCAGCACAGGCCTGAGCCAAACAGCCCCCCACCATTGCAAGGCCATCACAGGCAGAGCGTGACTCGGAGGAGGAACAACCTGAGCCTGCCCCAGTAGGCAGAAGGAGGCATGCCCAGTATGCCTTGGCCTTGGCAAAGAGGCAACACATAGCACATACACTGGCTCAGTAGAAACCCTGGAAATGATACCTCTCTCTGACTCCCACATATAGTGAAAGGGATGCCTAAGATGACACAACCTGCTTTCAAACATGTGCAGGGAGTGTAGTATGTGCATCTGACATAGGCAGCCCTGCAGCACCACCTGAGGCATGATGGCCATGTGTTAAGCAATGTAAGATAGTGCTAAACAGCATTTACCACCATGTAGTATATGCAAACTTGATGACCTTGAGTATCATCCTACCCTCACCAAACATGATGCCACAATATGAAGACAAGATGATCAATTACAACAATTGGCTTAAGTATTGGTGTCAGTGAAAGGCGATCCAATGCCTGTCAGCCTGGGATGACATGCTCGACAAGACATGATGCTTCACTAGGGATGGCTTTCACCAGTAACCTGTGGCCTTTTGGATATTGCCAAAGGCTCTTGTCACCCCCATAGTGCCTTTTTTAGGTAAGGCTCAAAAGACAAACCCACCTCCATAGGTATCACAAGAGATAAGAAAATAGAAGTAATGCTACTCAATACCAGATGTCTAAACTGCAAGATGCATGCACTCCAAACTCTCTTCAGCATGGAGAATGTTGATATCTGTGCAGTAACAGAAACCTGGTTCAAGGCTCCCAAGAGCACTCTAGCACTAACAGGTTACACCTCATACCATGCTTAACAGCCACAAAACATGGAACAAACTACAAAAGGATGGTGAGTATCAAAATTTGTCAAAGATACCCACACCCCCAGGTTGGTGGCACAGCATGAAGCATCAGAGACTATCCATGTGCAACTAACAGTGGGTAAAACCGCCTTCCAGTTCATAGCCACACTTGGAACCACACTTGGCTGACTGGAGAACACATGAAAATATGAAGGTCTCCCCAAACACCATTATATTGGGCGATTTCAACTACCCAAACATAGACTGGGAAATTACCCTAGCTGCAACACCCTAGCCCAAAGGTTCCTAGAATTTATAAACTCAAATGCTATGGAACAACTTGCTATCACTCCCACAAGAGGGGAAAACATACTGGACCTGATCATCACCAACATGGGGACTCTATGCCCAAGACCAGAAGTGTATCCCTCACTGGTAAGATCAGACGATAGAGTAATCCCACTGGATATTCACATCCCGACTCCAGCCCATGGCCAGAAAACCACAGTGAAAAATTTCACTAAAGCAAATGTCACACTCCTCAAAACCGAGGTGGAATCCTTCACAGCCCCTGTGCCTGTGGAAAATATGGCCCAGACCTCAGAACCCTTTATAAACGCATTCTATGAACACCTTCAGGAATGCATGGATCATGAAATCCCAAATAAAATCAAGATCCAATCCTCCAAAGGCAGGCATCCTGTCTGGTGGACCCCAGCCATAAAAAAACATACAATACAAGGAGGAAGCTACTATATGATAGAGCAAAATCCCAAGAAGGGAAGGCATCTCTGATCAGTATTATTGAAAAACTATGGCCACACATAAAATTGTCTAAGGCCGTCATTGAGATAAAAATTGTACAGGACACTAAGGATAATCACAAGGCTTTCTTTAGTTATGGTAGGAACCTGGGTGGGAATTCCCAGATATGCTCAGAATTAGTCCAAAATTACAAACAATACACCAAACCCACAGACATTGCCAACATCCGAGCTAACAGGTTCAGTGCAAACTTCTCCCCCCACTCCCCACCAAAAGGGCAAATATCTATCCCAGCAGAGTGCGGGCCCCCTGACATCTCAGATGCCCAGGTAACAGCCAGCCTCTCCAAAGCAAATCACACAGCATCAATGGGACCAGACAGTGTCCTGGGCTGTGTCCAACATGAACCCCAAGAAGAACTGAACACAAACATAAAACCACTGTTCAATCTCAGCCTTACCACAGGATATGTACCCAAAGAGCAGTGTACAGCAACAGTGGTCCCTCTCCACAAAGGTGGTGCCTCAATGGATACTGCAAACTATTGGCCCAGAAGCCTGACTAGCTTGGTCTGCAAAGCTACGGAAAGGATCATCATGGACCTCAGAAATAAAGATATTGGGGACATACAGACACTGGATCCTACCCAGTTTGGCTTTGTTAAGGGCAGATCCTGCCTCTTAAACCTGGTTGAGTCATTTGAAACAGTCATCAAGGCCACTGACGAGGGGAAGGTGGTCCACACAGCCTACCTGGATCTCGCAAAAGCCTTCCATACAATACCCTACTTGGTCATTATAGATAAGCTCACCAGCTTCAATATAACCCCTATGTCACTAGATGGGTTGCAAACTGGCTCAAGGACAGAACCCACATGGTCAGAAATGCTGGAGCCATGTCAGACCCCAAACCAGCTACAAGTGGCATCCCACAAGGCTCAGTCCTGGGACCTCCCTTGTTTGGTATATATTTCTCGGAAGTATAGGCCAACACAGGACTGTGGCTGAACAAGTTTGCAGATGACTGCAAACTGGCACCATAATTGACCCTCCAGCTGACACAAGCATCCTACAAAAGGGCCTCATAGAAACAGACAACTGGTGCCAGAGCCATGTCCTCAAGCTAAATGCAAAAAAGTGTATAGTCATCCCCTTTGGCAAAAACTAAGTGCCCACAAATTACCACATATGTTTAACCCATTAAGTATGGAAGAAGTGATAAGGGACCTGGGGACCCAAGTTGATAGCAATCTCTCATTTGACAACCACGTGGCCAAAGTGTTTAGAAAAACATTTCATATAGCCCACCTAATCATGAAGTTATTCACATCTAGATCAGGGGAGGTCATCGTGCCTCTTTACTAATCCCTCATCAGGCCCATAATTGAGTACAATGCCCCTTGTGGGATGTACCATATCAGACACCTGCAGCAGCTGGAAAGACCACAAAAGTACCTCACCAGGAGGATCAAAGGGCTCAAACACATGCCATTTGCTGCCCGGTTAAAGAAACTGCAGCTCCACTCAGTGGCATACCGCCTGCCCAGAGGTGATCTGTGCCTGATGTATAAAGCCATGTCCAACCTGGAATCAATGGACATGCTGCACCTTGGAAAATCAGAATCCCATCAAGCTACATGCTCAAGAGACCTGAACCTCAGGACTGAAATAAATAGGACATGCTGGAGTGACAGATTCATAACCCAGAGGCTCCCTCCACTCTTGAGTAAACTCCCACTCCAGGTTAGCCAGAGTCCCTCATTGACTCTCTTCAAGAGGAATCTGGATGAGTGGATGGGAGATTGTAGGTTTACCCTGGGTATCACTTCTATGTCACTGTTAGACAGAGGCACAGTATACTAACCTTGAAAAATGTCATGGCAAACTCCACTTAAAATGTGTGTTGAAAGCCAAACACACTCTGGCTAGGATTATAAATGCCCTAGGGCAGATAGCTTAGTATGAACCTATGAACAGAATCACACACACCAACTAGTACAACTGTGGTCAGTGTGGAGTAATGTTTGGCAATGTCCACCCAAGTTGGTGAATACACAGCAATGTTGGACAAGCCTGGTTTAAGTAGGCCATAGCTGAACAAAATGCAACATGCTCATAGTTGCCCAACTGGCCCTTAACCAGTCTGGTCTACTCAGTATGAACATTGAAAGCAGTGATGGGACTCAAACTCATGATACTGTGCACCATAGTGAAAGTACTGAACCAGTACACCATGACAGTATTGCAGTATTCAGCCAGTATGAAAGAATGTTGACAAGTCTTTGCAAACTATCCCATGGAAACCCTGCAGGCACAGCACATTCCCCGTTGAGTGATGACACAAAGGAGTCTGGCAGTAAGAACACAACATGACTTCCAACACACACAGTATACATGTCAATATTGGTCATGTTCACACACAGCCACAAATGTAGTGGACTTCAGATCACAACATATGGAAAGGTCACACTGGGCATGCTCACACACTTATAAATGAGACATATGTCAGGCAACAAACCATGGAAAGCCTGAACTGGGCATGCTCACACACTTAGGCCATGTCTGAGTATAGCAGTCAGCCACACATATCTGGCAGTTGTATGTGTTAAGCCAAGAACCTCCCACGATCCAGCAATCTGCCCTGTGCACACAGTTAAATGACAACAGACACATATATTAATATACTGGAACCCTGTCATGATCAAACATGTTACGCAGATACACAAGTTGTTCATAGAAACTGGGAAAGCTACGGCAATAAAGACCTGCAAACAGTATCAGCAACAAATATTGTGCATCCCCAACATAAATATAGGTGCAGAGGTCGATGCTAGGCTGTCTGCCCTAGGGAATTCATAAGCCTAGGCAGAGTGTATTTGGCATCCGCCTCCCCAGTAGAGTAGCCTACTGTGCCTCTGTAAAGTAGGTCACAGAAGGCACCCTTTAAGGCTAGTTTGCTGTGCCTCTGTCAAGCAGGGACACAGTGGAGATCCCAGGGGTGAATATGCAATTTCCCATTCATGCGGCTGGATTTTGCTGGAAGAGGGTTGGCGAGGGGTTATGTCTAACTTTAATTGGGATTCAATTCCAGAGTTAGGGGAGCCTCTGGGTAATGAATCTTTCCCTGCAGCATGTCCTATTTAGTTGTGTGCTGAGGTTTAAGTCCCTGGAGTATGTAGCTCTAAAGGTCTTGGATGTTATGAGGTGGAGTATGTCCATTACTTCTGGGTTTGACATGGCTGTGTACGTCAGGCATAGATTTCCTCTGAGTAGGCGTTAAGCAACTAAGTAGAGATGGAGATCCGTTAGTTGAGCTGCATAGGACATCTGTGTGTAGCCCATGATCCTCTTTGGGAGGTACTGTTGTGGACACTGTAGTTGCTGCAGGTTTTGGGTAAGGTACACCCCAAAAGGGCCATTGTAGTCAAATATGGGCCTGATGAGTGACTAGTAGAGGGCCACAATGACCTCCCATGATCTACATGCAAACCCCCATGTGATAAGGAGGGCTATATAAAGGTCTTTGCAATGCTTCTGTCAATGTGATTAGCAAAGGAGAGGTTACGATCTATGTTGGTCCGCAAATCTGTAAATACATCTTCTGTACTTAATGGATTACCACTTATGTGGTGATTTGTGTGCACCTTGTTTTCCCCAAAGGGGATGACTATGCATGTCTTAGCATTTAGCACGAGGCCATGGCTCTGGCAACAAGCATCCATCTCTGTGAGACCCTTATGGAGGAAGCATGTGTCAGCTGCAGTGTTGCTTATGGCCCCCGGTTAGCAGTCATCTGTGACGTTTGTTAGACATAATCCCCCCGTGTTAGTCTGAACCTCAGAGAAGTACATACTGAACAGGACAGGTCCCACAACTGAGCCCAGTGAGACACCAGGTGTAACTGGTCTGGAATTGGATATGGCACCTGCAAGTCTGACCATGTGGGTTCCATCCCTGAGGCAGATAGCAACACATCTAGTGATATAGGGGTTGATATTTAAGCTGGTAAGCATATGTATGATGCCTGAGTGGGGTATTGTGTTGCAGGCTTCTGCAAGGTACAGGTAGACTGTGTGAACTACCTTGCCCTCATCCATGGCTTCAGTAACCGTTTCAACGATATGAACTATGTGTAAGAGGCAAGATCTGCACTTAACAAAGCCGAATTGTGTATGATCCACTGTCTGGAGGCTCGCAATATTTTTGATTATGACTTCCATGATAATACGCTCCATAGCTTTTTCTACCACACTAGTCAGGCTTATGGGGTGATAGTTCCTGTGGTCCGTTGTGGCACCACCTTTGTGGAGTGGGAGCACTGTATCTGTATGCCATTCTCAGAGTACATATCCTGTAGTAAGGCTAAGTTGGAACAGTGACTTAATGTGAGTGTTCAGTTCTACTCAGAGCTCGTGTAGGACACAGCCTGGGACACCATCTGGTCCCATTCATATGCTGTGTTATTTGCTGTGGAGAGAGCACCTTTCACCTGTGCATCTGTGATGTCAGGGAGGTTACATTCATTTGGGATGGGCATCTGTACCCTTGGGGGTAAGGGGGGGCATTTGTGCAGACTCTGTCTGCCAGGGTGTAGGCTATGTCCGTAGGTTTGGCATATTTTGTGCTGTTATGCAACAATTCAGAGCATATCTGTGTTGTTTCCAAACATATTCCTGACATAACTAAAGAAGGCCTTGTGATTATCTGTAGTGTCTGGTCAATTTCACTGTCAAAACGTGCAAGTGATGATTATATGAGGGATTGAAGTGTCTTGCCAATACTGTTCAGAGATGTCCTCCCTCTGTGGGATATTGCTCTGTTATGTAGTAGCTTCCACCTTCTGTTGTACAACTTATATATGGCCGGGGTCAACCAGACAGGTCTCCTGTTTTGGAGGAGTCATGGTTTTATTTGGGATAGCATGATCAATGCATACCTGCAGGTGCTCATACAATGCGTTTGTAAAGGATTCTGCAGATTGGGCTGTATTATCCTCCAGCACGGGGCCTTTGAAGTATTCCACCCCAGTCTTCACAAGTGCAAAGTCTGCTTTTGAGAAATTCTTTACATATGGATGTCCAGGGAAAGTTGTTTATGGTCTGATCTTAACAATGAGGGTTCTACCTCTGGTGTGGAACATAGAGTCCCCATGTTGGTGATGATCAGGTACAATATGTATTCCCCCTTGTGGGTGTGGTGACTGGTTGTGCCATAGCACATTGATCCACAAATTGTAGTGGCTGTAGGGTGATGTTGTTGAGGGCCTGAGTAGTATCCCCAGGCAATATTTGTGTACCTGAAGTCAACCACTATAATGGTGTGTGTGAAGACCTTCATATCCTACACTGTTCCCAGGAAAGCCGGGTGCGGTTCCTGGGTGTGGGGGGATGGTCTGAACTAAACACCAAACCAAAAGGCAGTTTTGCACAATGGTAGTTGTATATGTATTGCCTGTCATGCTTAGTGCAGTGGTACCAACCCAGAGGTGTGTGTATCTGTGATGTATATGGATACACCCCCTACTTGTGTTGTGTGTTACAAGTCCTGTGGTCACGAAGCATGGTATAGAACATAACCTGGCAGTGCCAGTGTGCATATCTGACCCTGAACTAGGCGTCTGTTAATGCACAGATATTGTTATACAGATATTGTTATCCCCCATACTGAGGGATAGTAAAAGATGTACATTCCTCTTTGGAAAGACTGATGATGTCAGCACCCTATAAATACAGCAGGAGAAGGGAAATCATCCAGTAATGCGAATAGCGTGCTGTGCTAATGCGTCTTTCTCAAATATCATTAGATAGGGGTTTGAATCCTGCAAACGCTGTGTGTGGGGTGGCGGGGGGGTGTATGTATGCAATTCTCTGTGAAAGGAATGGCCTTTTTGAAGACTGGGATGAAACATTAAAATATGTATATTCCTCTTTGGAAAGACTGATGATGTCAGCACCCTATAAATACAGCAGGAGAAGGGAAATTATCCAGTAATGTGAATAGCATGTTGTGCTAATGTGTCTTTCTCAAGTATCATAACATAATTAGGTAGGGGTTTGAATCCATCATAACATAATTAGGTAGGGGTTTGAAACCTACAAATGACATGTGTGTGTTTGTCAATGTGTTGTCTGTTTTGCTTTTATTATTGTATGACATATTATTATAACAGTAATTTCAATGCACACATCAGGTATGTGTGTGCCACATACAGATATGTACCTGTGACCTTTAATAGTTCCTATGTGTGAAGCCTGCCTCATATGATTACAGTTGTTACCTCTGCCAGCATGTGCCACAGCTTACCAGACCTTAGGCCATACATGTATATTGGTGACAATGCAGGCTACTGCAGTGACCTGTATCCTAGGCCAACTATGTGACACACACCCATGAAAGCTTTAACAGATTAATGTGGGTGAGGGTTCATGTCTAGAGTATATGTCAGACATGTTAAAACACAGCAAAGTCTGTGAGTGATGGACATCCAGTGTAGGTGTATAGCAACTGTTGCCGATATGCATACAGACACCGTCTTGCTTAGGTGATACACAGAGGGACTGCAGAATACCTTTGGAAATGTGAATATCACAGGATAGACACGATAACACTTGTCCACATGTACACACCATTACCCATTCTACATGATGGGTGCTACCACCTACATGGTACTGTTGGAATACTATGTTAACTACATGCCAATGACAATGCTACAGTTGCGTTACAGCAATACAGCATGGCTTGGACAACAGGTAGCTGTCTGTATGATACCCTTGTGGTGGTTAGGTGTGTCATGTGTAGAATGCATTGTAGGCCACTGTATGCATTTGCAGTCATGGATGGACATATCCGAAGTGTGTTAACATGTACGTGAGACTGCTATATGCCAAAGAGTATTGTTCCCAGGTATGTGTGGGGCTTAGTAAGAATGGCTACTGGTATAGTGTAGTACTGCAGGGATATCACTGACACCAGGTTCCTACATCTGTGTATCAGTTGAGGAGACACCATGTAATGACCACGGAATGTCAGGCTATGTATGCTGTGTATAGTACCAAAATGCAGACCATTGACATATGGAAACCGTATCACCCACAGCATACTGTCAAACCATGTCATGTTCCATGCTAACCATGTTCACAAATGTACACCTGCAACTCTGTGCTGCAAACATCACACATGTACTATCCACACCCCAACACATGCAGGCACAGGTACACACAACAGCCATGTGGCACATGTGCAGACAGTACACTTTGGGAATTAACACTGATGTATACAAAACTACACTGACAATCATAGTTAATGCATCATGCATGCTCGAATATACCCACAACAATATTATTACACTGTACTGTTAACAACATGATATTATTACTACAGTGCTATGTAGTCACCCTGTGTATCAGCACCATGCTATCCTGTTCCTGCATCAATGTTACAGATGGCAGGAGGTGGCACAGTTTCATCATATGCACAGGGTGTGTACTTGGTTTGCCAGAGTCTGCCATTGACACATCCAATCGACATGTATGTATGTATGTGGGTGTGTGTTAGTGAGGGACAACAGTACAACATGGGGCAATGTTGATGTGATGTGTGTGTGTATGTGTTAGCCCTAGGTGTTAGCATTATGTGTGTGTGTATGCTTGCACACAGTTCCACCACGTGGCTGCCATATACGGGTGTTTGTGGATAGCCACAGACTGTACCTGCTAGGTCATACAGACCACTGTCTCTGGCCACAGACACTGTACCTGTGCCTGGCAGGGGTGCTACGGACAGTATCAGGTACTAAGCCAGACTGGGTACTGTCATCAGAAGCAGTGGTTTGCTGACTGGACACATGTCCCTGCTGGGACTGTCCAGAGCCACGTGCACATGGTCTTCTAGGACGGTGTAATGACAGCACAGACCCAGCATTGCTGGGGCTGGTACTGGCACTATGGGAGCGGCTGCGGGTTTGTTGTCATCTGCGACGACTGCCAGCTGATGATGTTGCTGGCATACGTCCATGTCAACACCTTAACCGTCCTGCACTGTCCTGGATTCTGGACATGTAGTTGTGGAAGAGATCTAATGTGTCCCCCCGTCTATCAATGACCTCACTGATATTACGGATGGCAGCCGCAATGTCACGCATAGTGTCATTCATAGCGGTGCGATGTGCTCTAAGCTCCCTCAGACCCTGCCTGGTGTACCATTCCATACTTGCCTGTGCCTGCATTACAGCCTGGAACATAGCTGAGGTTGAAAGACCTCTGTGGGCACGTCTGTTAGGGGCAGTACAACCACGGATGCTCCCACGAGAACCCCTGGACAGCTGCCTGTGTGGTACCATGTCAGGAATCTGGCCATGGCTGCTGTGAGGGGATGCATGTGCCAATGATACCACACTACCCTGGTCAATGCCCACTGTATGCTGTCCCTCAGCTAAGGACATTGGTGACAATGGATGTATCAGCAGGATGACTGTGCGCATTGATGGGGTTGACTGCTGTGTAGTGTCGATTGGCTGACCAACGACAGACCCTGTCACACCTCCCTGTGCCATTACACATGTATCATCATTATCACTATCCCCAGCAGTGGCTTCAGGTTCCCTGCTGCACTCCACCAGAGCAACATCAGAACCTGTGAGAGGAAGATAGGAAACACAGTTTACAAATGTGTACATGATGTTAGCACACATGCACACAGGCGCACATGCACACATGTGCACATGCACACAGGCACACATGCACTCAAGCACACAGGCACACAGGCGCATGCACACAGGCACACAGGCGCACATGCACACTCCTCAGTACAGCAGATACAAACACAGACACACCTGCAATCCAACACATACACAATACAGAGTATGAAACAATATCACTAAACTCCCAAAGTATCCTCCAGCAAAAAAATTCTTGCATGCAGGCGATGATAATGTCATGGCGAATGAGTTCAAATGAAAAAGTACTTTCTCCCCTCAATTACCACCTATGGTAGAATGTTTTGTTAAATCATGTGAGAATGATTTTTATAAGTTTTATTCATCAAAACGTGTCAGCAATAAATTTTGTAATTTAGATAATACTGAATTTAATTCACTTAACAAATTACGGAAAAACAATGATATTTTAATTACATCCGCTGATAAAGGGGGTGGTGTGGTACTATTAAACAGAGCTGAGTATATAAGCATTATTGAAACATCTCTCAGTTCTACTAGTACTTATAGAGAATTGGATATAGACCAAGTTATAAGTATAATTAACAATATAAGTGACAATTTGTATGATTTACTTATGTGTCGTCAAATCAGCAGTGAAATGTATGATTTTTTACATATAAAGGAACCTCTTATACCTATGTTAAAGGGCCTGCCTAAAATACATAAGGAGATTAGCCCTATACCAATGCGACCCATAGTCTCTGGGAGATATTGGGCTACCTATAATCTCTCAATATTCTTAGAAAAAATGTTAAGACCACTCGTTGATAATGTTGACACCATTTTAAAAGACACACAGCATCTTCTGAAAGGCATAGAATTGATCCAACAAGATAAGATGGATTTAGGTAGACCAATATTGGTTACACTAGATGTTTGCAACCTGTTCACTTGCATACCCAATGAATATGGGTTGCAAGCAATTCAAGAATTGATGGTGAAAGAAAGCGATTTTTCTGCAGATAGACAAATTCTGATAAGTCAACTGCTAGATATAGTGCTGTACAATAATGTATTTCTATTTAATAACAAGTATTATTTGCAAACATGGGGTGTTGCCATGGGCACCCCATGTGCAAACTCTTATGCCAATTTGGTTTTATATTTTTGGGAAAAATCATGTCTATTTAATAATGTTTGGATGACAAAAATATGCTTTTACAGAAGATTTGTTGATGATGTGGTGTTATTTTGGGTTGGAACAGTAGATGAGCTGCAGGAATTCGTTGTTTATTTAGAATCCACTACAGAATTCCTTAGATTCACCCTTGAATGCTCTAGAGAAAGCATCAATTTCCTGGATGTGAACCTATATTTCAACAAGGAAGGTGCTTTAACTTCTAAGCTCTTTAGAAAGAGATGCTGGAAAAATAATATGTTGGATCAGAGTAGTATGCACCCTAGGCACACCTTTACAGGGATAGTGAAAGGCCAATTTTCCAGATTGACCAAGATCTGTCAAGACCCATCCATATTAAAGGAAGAAGCTGATAACATGGAACAAATCTTTTTAGAGAGAGGTTACAATTTGAATTTAGTGAGGGGAGTAAGAGAGGACATTATATCTTCCTTTTTACGAACAAATACTAAGAGCTTGGTTCGAGAAGACACTGTAGTAAAGAGACAAGAGACAGTGAATATGAATTCCAAATATACAATAGAACATAATAGATGGGGTTGCAACAGTAATAAGATCAGCTATTTTATGAAATATACAAATGACAATGCTGATATTAGAAAAATAATAACTAAGCATTGGAATATATTGACTATGACAGAAGATATAAGAGCTTTAGTGGGCTATAAACCCTTGTTCGTGTTTAAGACATGTGACAATTTGAAAGAAATCTTTTCGAAAAACTCAAGTAATATGATGGTAGATAGTAATCATGCAGCATGGGGCACTTTTCCTTGTATGAGTTGCAACATGTGTAAATTCATAATAACTACACAACACTATCGACATCCAGATGGTTTTTTTGAGTTCAAACCAAGAGGACACACTGATTGCAACAGTACAAATTTGATTTACATGGCCAATTGTACATTCTGTCAAGCCTTTTACGTTGGGCTAACTAAAAGAAAACTGAAAGAACGTATTTATAACCACATCTATGATATTCGTAAGAGAAATGAATTAAATGCCTTGGCCAGGCATATTAACTTAAATCCAACACATGAATTTAAGTTTAGGGTTTTGCAAGTAGTGAAAATGAGCACTAGAATGGGAGATAACATCAATCACTTAGCGAAATTAGAATTAGATTGGATTTTCAGATCCGCGGCACACAAAGAACCAGGAATCAATAACTATATCTCTCTAAAACCTATTCTTGAAAAAAGTTAGTACTTTATTGATGATCAGATAGGCAGTGCGTATAATATGTTTGCCTAGATTCTAGTTTTTAATAAAGTAATTAATATGATATTAAGAGCACACATAGCACCTCATGAAAGTTAGTAGTATTATAGACTTATCAAATTAACAATATAGATTTTTAATGAAGATACAATAATGTGAGATTATCAAATGTCACAATGGGTTTAGCATCAGTTATAGTACTATATGCTGGTGCATCAAATACTATATAATGTTTATATTTTATGTTACATTTTATCACTTTTTCAACTACTGATTCACAAATGCATCTTTACGGCTACCATATACATGGGTTGCCTTTATTACTTGTTTGTGCCTTAATAATCCCACTATATATAAGTAAATTAGATATAGTTAGATTGTTTTTTCTGATAAGTAGTAAATAACAGTTAGAAAGTAACAACAGTAGGATAAGGTAGACAATGGTTTTATATGACATGAATTGAATATATTTTATATTTGATTTTTATACTTGATATTCTGAATTGCAAGTTCATTGCTACTTTATGAAATCCCATAACATCAAAAAAAGTGGTTTGTGGGAAATAAGGGGTATTGAACATTTGGTTTTATGGTGTCATGATTTATTTTAGATAGGTTATGCTGCTAGAGCTATTTTGTTTATATATAGCATTTGAAGCTAGGTTTTAAGAGATGTTTGTTTATTTTTTGCTGTCTTGATTTATTTCCCCTTTTTTTCCTTTCCAATATATTATGTACTACTTATGATATATATGCAACCTGCAGTTGTGTTACTCGACTATTATTAGCTATGCTTAGTTAGATTGTTTTATTCTATGACAAATACTTTTGAATAACAACATGACATTTATATTAAATTAAGTTACATGGCTTTGTACTAGATGGGTAATATGCATGAAAAGAACTGAGTACGTTTTGCGTGCTACTATCAATACTCTGAGCATATTTCATAATGTCAATATATCTTGAGATACTTTAAACATGTTGATGTGACTGAGTTAAATAGCATAACACTTGACATTGTGCTGTTATGGACTATTTTAGATAAGTGGGGTATGCTGTTAGAAACATTTAATAGATATGTTTTAATTCACTCTGGAGTTTTCAGCGCTATGTTTCTTTCTTAAGCCTATGATGTTCATGGAACGTAGCTTTAAATGTTTTTCCATGTTAAAGCTAGAAAAAGTTCATTAAGCAAGTTCTTTATTATGAACACATGAAATGAAGATGCTTAGTAATACTGTGTTCAGCTTTAAACTTTGATTGATGAAATGGCTTCTAATGAACTAATTAGGTATTTCTTAATTGATCATTGTTTTGTGATTGATCAATATACACTATATAAGGAGCATTTTATTACAATTCAAATAGATCTGATGAAGCGTGCATTGCGCACGCGAAAGCGCTTATCATACTCTTATTCTATGTATTCGTTGGAATAAAGCAAGATTTTATTTATCCATTGGACTTCTCGTGGTGTATCCTTGTAGTTCTTTTACTTCACGTTGATTTTTATCTTTTTGCTGGAGGATACTTTGGGAGTTTAGCGATATTGTTTCATACTCTGCTGTTTGCTGTTTGTATCGCTATCTCCACGCTATGGAGAATGTCAATTTGGAATTGGACTATAACCCTGAAATGAAACTGAATATGTTAAATATTGATGCTTTTTACCGCAGAAGAACAACCCTCTGCTGACATTGAATTTTTTGGAAACGGTGAGCATAAGAACTGCAACAAATGGTCATGATGACAACATGAATGAGTTTTATAACTTAACAAAAGAGCTAGAAAATAATTTATACAAATTGCAAAGATTTTCCTGGCAAAGGAAACATCTACAAGCTTGCATTCATTTTAAAGTCATACCGAGGGGCATGCGCATTTTGTGCATGCCCACATATGGCCAACTATACCCTGGTTTGTTAAAGAAGTGGCAAGATATGAACTTGGAACTTGGCTTTAAGTACATCAACTTATTACTTGAACACTTTGAACCAATAGAAGTTGATTTGCAGAAAAGAACTGATGTACTATATAAAACTATAACAGAACGTTTCAAGTCAGAGACATGTGTCAGGAAACTCAATAATATCTCTGCACAGATCAATATTTATAGTGATAAATTGAAGAACATAAAACAACGAAAACTAACTAGAGATTTTCAAGATTTCAAAATGGGCAACATTTTTGTTTGGCCCAGAAACAATGAGAACAACAATACACGAACTGATTGCAACACCCGTTCACAGGCTGAAGAACCAGAAACAGGAAGAACAAGCGATTTGAATTTGGCGCCTTTGACTGGAACCATCTCTAACACTACTGAACTGAGCGACCTAAGAGGGCAACTAACTACTGAGACCCTGGATCTCAACACACCGCCTCCGAACCAGCAAGCGCTGGTTCATGCTGATGACCCGGAAAGGACAGGTACGATTAGACGCACCACTACTTTTGTTAATAGATCTACTGATGGCCCTTTTCCGATCAGGATGGATCGTTTCACCAGAGGGAGATCAACAAGCCGAGGACCGAGGAAATGAAAGTACTCGCAAGACAGGTACGAGCAACAGAAAAAAGCATTGAACTGACTTGTTTGGTGTTCAATTACTCTGACTATATTTTATCTGACTCTGACTTGTCTTTGCTAAATAGAGGGTTAAATTTCATTCCCTCACAACTGAGCGTATTAGCGGAAACCTTCACTGACTTAAGACTGTTTGCAAGGAAAATTGCCATAAGGATGTTTTTTGGCAACAAAAAATTCTTGCATGCAGGCGATGATAATGTCATGGCGAATGAGTTCAAACGAAAAAGTACTTTCTCCCCTCAATTACCACCTATGGTAGAATGTTTTGTTAAATCATGTGAGAATGATTTTTATAAGTTTTATTCATCAAAACGTGTCAGCAATAAATTTTGTAATTTAGATAATACTGAATTTAATTCACTTAACAAATTACGGAAAAACAATGATATTTTAATTACATCCGCTGATAAAGGGGGTGGTGTGGTACTATTAAACAGAGCTGAGTATATAAGCATTACTGAAACATCTCTCAGTTCTACTAGTACTTATAGAGAATTGGATATAGACCAAGTTATAAGTATAATTAACAATATAAGTGACAATTTGTATGATCTACTTATGTGTCGTCAAATCAGCAGTGAAATGTATGATTTTTTACATATAAAAGAACCTCTTATACCTATGTTAAAGGGCCTGCCTAAAATACATAAGGAGATTAGCCCTATACCAATGCGACCCATAGTCTCTGGGAGATATTGGGCTACCTATAATCTCTCAATATTCTTAGAAAAAATGTTAAGACCACTCGTTGATAATGTTGACACCATTTTAAAAGACACACAGCATCTTCTGAAAGGCATAGCATTGATCCAACAAGATAAGATGGATTTAGGTAGACCAATATTTGTTACACTAGATGTTTGCAACCTGTTCACTTGCATACCCAATGAATATGGGTTGCAAGCAATTCGAGAATTGATGGTGAAAGAAAGCGATTTTTCTGCAGATAGACAAATTCTGATAAGTCAACTGCTAGATATAGTGCTGTACAATAATGTATTTCTATTTAATAACAAGTATTATTTGCAAACATGGGGTGTTGCCATGGGCATCCCATGTGCAAACTCTTATGCCAATTTGGTTTTATATTTTTGGGAAAAATCATGTCTATTTAATAATGTTTGGATGAAAAAAATATGCTTTTACAGAAGATTTGTTGACGATGTGGTGTTATTTTGGGTTGGAACAGTAGATGAGCTGCAGGAATTTGTTGTTTATTTAGAATCCACTACAGAATTCCTTAGATTCACCCTTGAATACTCTAGAGAAAGCATCAATTTCCTGGATGTGAACCTATATTTCAACAAGGAAGGTGCTTTAACTTCTAAGCTCTTTAGAAAGAGATGCTGGAAAAATAATATGTTGGATCAGAGTAGTATGCACCCTAGGCACACTTTTACAGGGATAGTGAAAGGCCAATTTTCCAGATTGACCAAGATCTGTCAAGATCCATCCATATTAAAGGAAGAAGCTGATAACATGGAACAAATCTTTTTAGAGAGAGGTTACAATTTGAATTTAGTGAGGGGAATAAGAGAGGACATTATATCTTCCTTTTTACGAACAAATACTAAGAGCTTGGTTCGAGAAGACACTGTAGTAAAGAGACAAGAGACAGTGAATATGAATTCCAAATATACAATAGAACATAATAGATGGGGTTGCAACAGTAATAAGATCAGCTATTTTATGAAATATACAAATGACAATGCTGATATTAGAAAAATAATAACTAAGCATTGGAATATATTGACTATGACAGAAGATATAAGAGCTTTAGTGGGCTATAAACCCTTGTTCGTGTTTAGGACATGTGACAATTTGAAAGAAATCTTTTCGAAAAACTCAAGTAATATGATGGTAGATAGTAATCATGCAGCATGGGGCACTTTTCCTTGTATGAGTTGCAACATGTGTAAATTCATAACAACTACACAACACTATCGACATCCAGATGTTTTTTTTTAGTTCAAACCAAGAGGACACACTGATTGCAACAGTACAAATTTGATTTACATGGCCAATTGTACATTCTGTCAAGCCTTTTACGTTGGGCTAACTAAAAGAAAACTGAAAGAACGTATTTATAACCACATCTATGATATTCGTAAGAGAAATGAATTAAATGCCTTGGCCAGGCATATTAACTTAAATCCCACACATGAATTTAAGTTTAGGGTTTTGCAAGTAGTGAAAATGAGCACTAGAATGGGAGATAACATCAATCACTTAGCGAAATTAGAATTAGATTGGATTTTCAGATCCGGGGCACACAAAGAACCAGGAATCAATAACTATATCTCTCTAAAACCTATTCTTGAAAAAAGTTAGTACTTTATTGTTGATCAGATAGGCAGGGTGTATAGTATGCTTGCCTAGATGTTAGTTTTTAATAAAGTAATTAATATGATATTAAGAGCACGTATAGCACCTTATGATAGTTAGTAGTATTATAGATTTATCAAATTAACAATATAGATTTTTTAATGAAGACATAATAATGTGAGATTATCAAATGTCACAATGGGTTTAGCACCAGTTATAGTACTATATGCTGGTGCATCAAATACTATATAATGTTTATATTTTATGTTACATTTTATCACTTTTTCAACTACTGATTCACAAATGCGTCTTTACGGCTACCATATACATGGGTTGCCTTTATTACTTGTTTGTGCCTTAATAATCCCACTATATATAAGTAAATTAGATATAGTTAGATTGTTTTTTCTGATAAGTAGTAAATAACAGTTAGAAAGTAACAACAGTAGGATAAGGTAGACAATGGTTTTATATGACATGAATTGAATATATTTTATATTTGATTTTTATACTTGATATTCTAAATTGCAAGTTCATTGCTACTTTATGAAATCCCATAACATCAAAAAAAGTGGTTGTGGGAAATAAGGGGTATTGAACATTTGGTTTTATGGTGTCATGATTTATTTTAGATAGGTTATGCTGCTAGAGCTATTTTGTTTATATATAGCATTTGAAGCTAGGTTTTAAGAGATGTTTGTTTATTTTTTGCTGTCTTGATTTATTTCCCCTTTTTTTCCTTTCCAATATATTATGTACTACTTATGATATATATGCAACCTGCAGTTGTGTTACTCGACTATTATTAGCTATGCTTAGTAAGATTGTTTTATTCTATGACAAATACTTTTGAATAACAACATGACATTTATATTAAATTAAGTTATATGGCTTTGTACTAGATGGGTAATATGCATGAAAAGAACTGAGTACGTTTTCCGTGCTACTATCAATACTCTGAGCATATTTCATAATGTCAACATATCTTGAGATACTTTAA
Source organism: Protopterus annectens (assembly GCF_019279795.1). Lineage (NCBI taxonomy): Eukaryota > Metazoa > Chordata > Ceratodontiformes > Protopteridae > Protopterus > Protopterus annectens. Next base: position 1,460,113,650 of record NC_056728.1, read on the forward strand.
ACATGTTGATGTGACTGAGTTAGATAGTATAACACTTGACATTGTGCTGTTATGGACTATTTTAGATAAGTGGGGTATGCTGTTAGAAACATTTAGATATGTTTTAATTCACTCTGGAGTTTTCAGCGCTATGTTTTTTCTTAAGAAAACGTTAAAATGTTAAAAGCCTATGATGTTCATGGAACGTAGCTTTAAATGTTTTTACGTGTTAAAGCTAGAAAAAGTTCATTAAGCAAGTTCTTTATTATGAACGCATGAAATGAAGATGCTTAGTAATACTGTGTTCAGCTTTAAACTTTGATTGATGAAATGGCTTCTAATGAACTAATTAGGTATTTCTTAATTGATCATTGTTTTGTGATTGATCAATATACACTATATAAGGAGCATTTTATTACAATTCAAATAGATCTGATGAAGCGTGCATTGCGCACGCGAAAGCGCTTATCATACTCTTATTCTATGTATTCGTTGGAATAAAGCAAGATTTTATTTATCCATTGGACTTCTCGTGGTGTAGCCTTGTAGTTCTTTTACTTCACATACACAATACTGTTTGAGGGTGGGTGACAGTATCACAAGGAAAAACATCACTGCACATGTGTCAGCATGCAGATTATGTGTTGCACAGGAACATGCAGTGCAAGTGTAGACAGCCCTTGTTAATAACAGTATACGTGTACTTGATGGTTGTGTGTAGTTGTTCAGTGATTGTCTCCACCCTGGGACACAATGTGTACAAGGACATAACAATGTTGTGCAAGTGTTACAAGCTGTGGGTGCATATATTTACACACACACACACACACACACACACACACACACACACACACACACACACACACACACACACACACACACACACACAACACATGAAGGTGCTATGCAATAACTGCTATGTGTACTTTTGTGGTCAGTGGAACTGGATGTGGTGTAGTAACGTGAGCCATGATCAACATGCTTCTTGTGGTCAGTCAACAATAATAATGTGTGCCAGATAGGGAGCTAGCATGCTGTACCTGAAGTGCAGTAACATGACTACATCCACAATTACACAGCCACTTGTTACATGGATGTGTAAGGTTGCCAATAGTGAGCATTGCCTAACATGAATGTATTATTTGTTCAAGACTGTTGCACAAAGACATGATAGGCCTCTACCCCTCAGATATACTATGTGTGCTGCATAGAGGATAAGTGGGATACTGAAGGGTGGCCATATAGCAGGTGTCATAATTGGACATGTGCAGCAGGCTAAGGTGTAGTGTCTATGCCAAATGTGTGTGTTGTGTACATGTGTATCAGGTATGCCTATACAATGTCCAGTACTGTGTTGCCATACATGTGTCATGCTCTGTGTATTGCATGTGAGTGAGGCAGCTACTGAGAATAATGGGATATGCATAGTCTTACAGCAAACATGCACAGCATGCATTATGCGTAGGTGTTGCATGTGCACACACTACACCTCCATATGACATGCACATGTCATTAGCAATAGTATTGTTATTACACACTCACCAGCATGGATTGGCTGCCTTGCTGTCACTCCAGAGGGACCTGCAAAAATATGACAGTGACTGCCAGTGGCCACAACTGTGCCATTGATACTGTGAGTATGATAAAGTACAGTAGTACAACAGGTAGCTTTCACAGGTGTACAGATTATGCTCAGAATATCAATCTTGCAGAAGAATAGGCAGGCTAACAGCTACACACACAGTACATATCTCACACATGCATAAACTACCAGTACAGAGAACAGTCAACTACAGATATGGCATGTTACCTGCACACTCCATTTCAACATGCTGGGTGGCCCCAGCCTCCATGATGACACATGTTTGTGGATGTTTTTGTTGTTGGCCTGGAGCCACAACACTTAGGAGGTGCTCCTCCACATTGGTGAGGGGGGGTGGATAGGTACCCCACCACCTGTGGCAAGCTGTTGTCTGTGGATATCAGATGCATGCTGCCGGACATGTCTAATTAAATCACTGCAGTGATGGCGTACCTGCTCATATGTCCGGTTATGCATGCCTATGTCATTTACCCGACAGACAAGATCTTGCCACAGTGCAGCTCTCTCATGCTGGTTCTGGCTGGTCCTGGAAAACAGCACAGAGAAATTCTGCACCAGGCTCTGGTGGATCTCCTGATCCTCTGCTGCTGTATAAGGTGGGTTACGCTGATGCACCATCACCCTGGAAGGAAAAGAAAAATATGTTAGCAAGTCATGTGGTACACTTAATATTCTAATGTACCGATATCACTTAACTGCCATATATAGCATCTGTCTGTCTATCAGGGGATACACATGTTCGATACCACATATCAGTGCTCAGCCCACAACTGTCTGACAGTGCCTGCCACACTCCATACAACAAACTTGTATACACCAGCACTCGGCACACTGTTTGGGATACAATGCACAACCTCACACTGGGGGTATGTATCAAGCTAATGGATGAAGAATATTGTCATCCCATGCAATGCACATTTACAGTTTAAACGGTAATCCACCCTAGTCTTTGATGCCATACCCCTACCTGACATATGTGCACAGTTGTTAATATAGCCAGCATACTGCTGTCACAGAGTATACATGCTGCCAGGTACACACACATACCCTGTAACACACATGTGATTGCGGCCATGGTACAGGCATCATTACACACACATTACACATACATACAACACACAAATGTATGACGACACAGATGAGCATTAACTGTGTACCTTATAGTACTGTGTGCCCCTACTTACAGATACCTATGCATGAGGTATGTAATCTGTGCAGACTACAGGAAACACACCAGACAGTGTTACCAGGGAATGTGAACATACACCATACTGTAGTGTTTAGGCCTACAACTTCAGGTAGTACAGCAGTTCATATGTGAGCTGGATTCAACAGCAGTACCACTTACTGAGCATACATGTATTGCTTCTGCCTATGATGGGACACCACAGTCATACACAGGGAACTACAGCACAACATATGCCAATATACTATGTTTGCATCCCGATAACTGACACATCTTTCTCTGGCCTCATACCTACGACACAAACTACCATGACAGACACAAACTCATGCTAAGCTATCACACCTTTACAGACCTTGCACACAGTCAGTGTCACACTCATTCAACCTCACATAGCTGGTATTGTACTGCGTACATGTGTGTGTGTGTGTGTGTGTGTGTGTGTGTGTGTGTGTGTGTGTGTGTGTGCATTGTGTCATAGGTAGGTACTATGCTATTGGCCCTGGACCTAGGGCAGCCTAGCCATATGCTACCCTGCCCTTTGGGACACATGTAATGTGATTTTTACTTGCTCCTGTGAAACGGTTACACAGAGGTGACTCACAGGGCATATTACCTATCTCCATAACATTCATCAGGGGTATGTATGACATCTACTAATAAGGAGCCTTGTTTGTTAATGCTTGGTGGTTTAGCCCAGGGTATGGCATATTTGTGTATAGAAACCTGTACCTCCAGCATGTGCTGTTTAGTGTGGTGACAAGGATTAGGACCCTAGGTCATGTAGGCTGGACGGATTGTGAGGTGTTGCCATGATGGTTGGCCGACTGGTATGGGTGTGACATAACTCTGTATGTCCAGCAGTGGTAACCTCTGTGTAGGAAGTATGCAAGACACTCTAGCTGTGGTTTTGTGAGTCAGTCTGCATAGGGAATGTGTTTGAGGGCATTATCAGTCTTTGTTAGGTATGTCTGTGGCCTTTCCACTTGCTGTAGTTCTCATGGGAGG
>NC_056728.1:1461099922-1461209922 GCF_019279795.1 Protopterus annectens
AACGCTAACTACATAGCCAGCTTTAGGTCCCTACTATACCCATGGTTGCAGGGGCCCCCCTTAATCATCCTTGACTATGTGGGGGGACCACAAACGCTGCTGCTGGTTGGGGAAAAATGTGGATGAAAAAAAATTATTAATTTACTAATTATGCTCTTTAACCTGAACAGGGCTGTGATATGACCCTGTTAGGATGAAGCTGATAATGAACATGAGCAAGGTAAGCACTACAGAGATCAGCAGCCCAGAGTGACTTATGTCAGTGCAAATTTTGGATTTTAAGAAGAGCTGATACTTCCGATCATCAAGGATGATTTTCTCTTTCAGGGAGTTTTATAAATACAAGCAGAACACCAGATACTATAAATAGAAGTTATGTCCTTACCATAACGTTCCATGTGGAGTGTTCATCTCGCCTTTGTTCTTACACATGGGTTCGGAGCCGAGGATCGGCTCCGAACCCATGTGTAAGAACAAAGGCGAGATTGAACACTCTCACATCTCTCAATTTATTTGCTTAAGAATTCAGTGCAATCCCAAGAATAATAGAATAAAGGCTCAGAATCAGGACTGCATTTTAAATATTACTCTAATTTCCTTAATAAATTAATAGAATAACACCTTTTGCATCAACACGTATTTTTGGACAAGAATTATAAAACTCAGATGTTTGGCTTGATTGACTATAATCCTGAAGTATTTACCAGCAAATCAAACTTTTTACAAAGAAGAAAGCAAAAGTATGAACACAATCAGGGAAGGTCTGAAATCAGGGCCAGTGACAGGTATGTGAAATCAGGGACAGTGACAGGTATGCATTACTCCTCAATGAGGGAAATAAGTGACTTACCCCTGCTGCTGTTTGATGACCACTAAACAGCAGTTACTGATCTGGTGTGGCACTACCAGTGTTGTACAATGTATTGCTCTTTGCTGAAATAAGTACAAAACTAGTACCACTATGGCTTATGCTTGTGTGTGTCCATGTGTGTATGTAAAAAATATCACTGACTTTTACATGTGCATGCACCCAATAATGCCAGGACACAGACATTATTCTTCTGGGTATCAGTAAAAAATGTACCTAACAAGTAATTAAATTTCAAAAGTAAGACATAAAATATATCACAGAACATTCAGTGTCCCCCACTCACCAGACTGTATAAATGGATATTGGGGGCTCCCTTAATCATCTTTGACTTTGCAGGGACCCCCACAAAAGCTGTTGCTGGCTGAAGAAAAATCAGGAGAAAAAAAATATCAATTTTCTGATTGAGCTGTTTAACTTGAAGAGTGCTGGGATATGACCATTTTAGGATAAAGCTGATAAAAACCTTTGGTTTCAACCACAGCCATTCTAAAACCAGCCCTGCACAAATGTATGTGTACAGAAAGCTGCTGTACATTACGGGGGGCTGGGGATTGTGTGGTTATTACTTTAATTTTCATTACAGTCAAACCTTAGAGGTGTGCACATGAAGTCACTTGTGTTTGAGCTGAGGACAGTGTGGTCATTGTTTATTTACTTTTCTCACAGACCTCAGATGTGTAAAAAGAAGGTTACTATAGCTTGTGAAGGGGTGGTGTACTGTCTAGGACCAACAAAATAGAATATATTAATGAAATCATTCTCACAATCATACATCAGGCACATATACATGGGGCTGACTTTGAGGGTTACAGGTGAGGAAGCATGCTATGTATATGTATATCAGCTATCACTTGAAATATATGACTAAGGCAATTTAAAGAAAAAAATAAGACTGAAATTCTTTTCTTTTTCGTGATTTTTCTTTAGGCCACCATTGGAGTAAAATGCTGAGAATATGCTCTAAAATGCATCACAGACCATCTGTAACCCTACAGCTTCTTGGGCCGTTGGTTATTTGAGTTATTTCCTAAATGATTATTACTGTGCTGTGTTGTTCAGGAAAGAGTGTTAAAAGGATGCAAGGAAAACTAAAGTTGAACAGCAACAGTGAATTTCTTTCCTTAATCATAATTTTTATTTAAGCCATTACTGGATTAAATGGTTGTGCAAAAAGAAAAAAAAAACTTTAAAATGCACTTCAGAGCATATACAAAATTATGGCTTTTTGAAAAAGCTAAGAGTAAGGCAAAATGTGAGAAAAGGAAGAAAAAAGTAATGTCCATAGTATGGGAAGCCAAAAACTGGGGGGGGGGGGGGGTCAGAGGAGAGGACTGGGGGGTGGAGGCTGTTGAAATGGTAGGCCTAGTCATCAGTTCATTTAATTCCAGACCTGTACATAGAGTTATTGCAATGTATCATTGTTGCAACTAAATACCAGTAACTGTAAGTGTCCCTTTGTTAGACAGATCAACATAGTGTGGTATATAGGCCTGTTGTAATGTAAGAGCTTGTAGCTACAGGTCTGTCTGTACATACTACTCCTAAAACTAAAAGGTTTCTTAGGCGGAGTGGCACTGACAGAATAATACTTATACTGGAAGTGCCTAGGGGGCCCCCAACTTGACATTTGCTGAGGGCCCCCAAAATGCTAACACCGACCCTGCTTGCAGTCACATTTCCCTCTCTCTGATGAAGTGCACAAAAATTAGAAGTAGCGATTAGAAAAGGAAGGGTCCCGGCTGGGGTACTTATGCGCCCCACAGATAGGAAGCTATACTAGTCATATGTCTGACAAACCCAAGACGAAGTGAATTTCTGCTTTTGGCCTGGCGGTAAGGAAGTTCTAAGTTAATTCACACTCGTACAGCCCTTATGTACCTTCTGCCTTTGGGCTTAGGTTATATGTCAGACTTACAAAGTAAAAAGAAGGCTCCCAGGCTTTGGTACGATGGCCGGACATACGGCTATCCTTGGCAGTATATCCCATTTGTCAGTAATACTGCAACAGTGATCTTGGAAGGACATCAATTTCAATAATTGTGACTGGCTCCTAGGTAAAATAAGCATTTAGTTTGGTTGTCCCTATAAGTTACTTGCCTCCCAAAATCACATTTTCTCTTCCTAGTTGACATAAAATGGAACAGTTTTCGTAAAAAAATTAAGAAAAAGAGGAAGGCACCCAATGCAGATACCTATCTGCCCTAGACAAATGGAAATGGCAATGATCGTACGTCTAACAGACTGACACAGAAACAAAGGTCGTTGTTGGGGCTGGCGCCAAGAAAGTTCTAAGGTACTAAGCTCACATATGTCCATTATATAATTCACAGCTTTGGTGCACTTTTATCATACGTTGGATGTACCGCATGAAAGGAAGATGCATAGGCTTTGGTACTCTGGTTGGATGTTTAACTATTTCTTGTGGGATACCCCACTCATTAGAAGTACTGCAACAGTGAACATAGGAAGAACATCATGAAATATCTGGCTAAAATTCCTACAATAACAAATGAAGTATCATAATTAACACCTTAATGGAGAATTATAGATACGGATGGTGACATCTTGAAACCTATCTTGAAGACAACAGCAGAACAATGCTCTTGAAACCAGACTTGACTCTCCTATACATTAAGAAGACTCAAGAGCACAGTCACAAGAACTACCAAGTTCAGGGACTAAGCAGCATTTCCAAATGTTCAAGTTGAATAAGTTACAGAATGTGTTTAATAATATACTTACTTCCATCACAAGACATGGTCAACTTGGCAGAATGCCATTCTGACACACTAACTATGCCAGATGATTAAATAAAGTGAAAAAGAGTTATTAACATTGCTGATTTCTTTATCGTATGAAGTAGATGTATTATCATATGACACTAATTTAGTATTTAATAGTACTTACAGCTTGTGCACATAAATACATGAAATAACTTATTTTTATAAATTACGGTAGATGTCACAGACATAAAAATATGCTAACAGTTTTAAATTCTGAGGCTCTTAACTGAGAGACCTGGAAAAGTAAGCCTGAATGTGCAAAAATGAGGACTAAGTATACTAAGACTAAGATTCCTGTGTTTTACAGCATTACGTTTTCTCCAAGGTACAGCAAACTCCAAACGGGTTGTATGGGGCAATGCAGCCTTCCTCACATGGGGGGTAGAGAGGAGCAACTTTAAAGGAAAAAATTATTTTCAACATTCACCATTCTGTAGTTTTGCAGTGTTTGAACTTTGAGGGAATGCTAAAGTAATCAATTTTATTGCACAGTTAATTCTGTTTCTTGTACCCAGACAGAAATGAACATAGCACTCAATTTCCGCTCCACTGAAAAGCTAGTACAATTTTTGGCAAACTACACCAATTTCAAAATTAAAATGACAACTCTGCTTGAAATGATGACCCTATAACCATTAACACCTCTGAAAGTGCAGGGAAGTCTAAAAACATGAAGTAACTGATTCAGTGTTTTGAGTTACATTTCATTGTGAGTGACCCTGGGGCCAAAACCGAGAAGATCTAGTGTGCCATGTTTCTCAATGTCACAGGAGAGGAAGCTGTCAAGGTGTTTAACACATTTTCCTTTAACGAAGCAGAAAAGAACAAATTTGCAAGGTTGAAAAGGAAATTCTCAGCATACTGCTTATGTGAGATTTAAAGAAGTTATGTACCTACCATAACGTTCCATGTTAGTTGTCTTCTTCTCGCCTTCTTTCTTGCTGGTTGGGTTCGGAGCCGATCATCGGCTCCGACTCGGCCATCTTCAAAAGCTCGAGAGCTGCATACTGGCTCGAGGCCACACCATCTCCCATGATGCCTAGCGCTAGATACCCAGATCTCATTTGGTAAGACTAACTGCAGACATAATAAAGGAAAGGATCCTATCCTGAAATATATAAAACCTCCAGAGAGGCTACTAGACAGAAAGGAATAGCCAGAGAAACTCAGCCAGTGAACAAAAAACTATAAGGAACTCTTCTCGGTCTACAAGGATAGGGGGATGGAGGGTGGGACACAAGAAAGAAGGCAAGAAGAAGACAACTAACATGGATCGTTATGGTAGGTACATAACTTCTTTATGTTAAGTTGTCTATCTCGCCTTCATTCTTGCTGGTTGGGACAGTGTCCCTAGCACCTAAAAACCTGGGTGGCTCATCGGAACAAACTCTTCAGAACAGTGGAACCAAAATCAGCTCTGTTCCTGGTCCAACTTATAATGCGAAATTAAAGTATGTGGGTTGGCCCACGTAGCCGCAGCACAAATAGATTCCATGGACAACCTAGCCTGAAAGGCCACAGAAGTGGCTAAAGCTCTGGTGAACTGACCTTTTGGTTTAACAGGCAATTCTTTATTCCTCAGTTGATAGACAAATGTGATGATAGAAGTCAACCACCTGGACAAGGTTACTTTTGAGACTGGAAGACCTTGTTTACCCTCAGCATAAGAAAGGAAAAGTTGATCTGATTTTCTGATGTCCTTAGTTCTATGCAAATAAAAGCGTAGTTGCCTATGAACATCTAACTGATGCAATTTATATTCCGCCCTGTTGGAGTGGTTGGGAAAAAACACAGGAAGGTCTATGGACTGATTCAAGTTATTTTCTGAAGAGACCTTAGGAAGAAAGGAAGGATTCGTCCTGAGAGCAACCCTATCATTGTGGAACACTAGGTACGGAAGACGGGAACAAAGAGCCTGCAGTTCCGAAACTCTTCTGGCTGAAGTAATGGCTACCAGAAAGAGAGTTTTCCATGATAAAAACTTCAGGGAACAAGAAGCTGCAGGTTCGAAGGGAGGCAATATTAAAGAAGCTAATATCAAATTTAGATCCCACGGAGGTGGAGGATCTCTCACTGGAGGCCTGAGCAGAGTGGTACCTTTGAGAAAGGCTCAGGCGACACAATATTATTTCCCCACAGGCCAATGTGAAAATTTGAAATTGCAGCTAACTGAATTCTGATTGTAGCGGAAGCGGACCCAGAATGGAAGAGTTCCGCAAGAAAATCCAAAATGTGGTGTACAGGGGCTGAAAAGGGGTCTATACTCTTAGTCTCTGCCCAGGAAGAAAAACGTTTCGACTTACTAGCATAAATATTTTTAGTGGTAGACTTGTGCGATGATAAAATAATTTCCCGCACAGACGGGGAGATATCTGTAAGCCTGGCTAAGGTTGGAAGTGGAGCAACTAAGCAGTGAGCTGGAGAGATTGCAGGGATTGGTGCAGCCCACCCGACTGATGGATCAGAAGGTCTGGAACTGGGTCCAGAGTCCAAGGCTACTCGAGAAAATGATGATGCAGGAACGGGAACCTTATTTGTCGAGGCCAGTAAGGAGCAATGAGGATCATTTTGCAGCCCAAAATGGTAGCTTTCTGTATCAGTTTTGGAATAAGGGGAAACGGAGGGAATGCATAAAAAAGTCCCTGAGGCCAATCGTGGACTAGAGCGTCTCTGGGGGAATGTCCAGGATGTGGAAGGAGAGAGAAGAATTTGTTACATTTGCTGTTGAAGGGGGTGGCAAAAAGTTCGCAGCAAGGCTGGCCCCATTTGCGGAATATTTGGTCCACAACTACTTGATTCAGAGACCACTCGTGAGGCATGAGAATTGCTCTGCTCAGCCTGTCTGCTGTGACGTTGGACTTCCCAGATATGTGCGTTGTGATCAGAAACCGTTGGGAAGAGATCGCCCACTGCCAGAGTCTGAGTGCTTCACGACATAGGGGGTAGGACCTGATTCCACCCTGCTTGTTGACGTACCACACTACTGACATATTGTCCATTCGAATTGCAATGGTCCCGGTAGGAAGAGAGTCCTGGAGAGCTTGCAACGCTAGAAGCACGGCCCTTATCTCCAAGACTTTTATATGAAGGCGGTATTCGTGAGGTTCCCAGGTGCCTTGGACTGTCCTGCCCTGATAATGCCCCTCCCCCCACCCAATCAGGGAAGCGTCCATGGTAACCGTAGCAACTGGAGGGGGAAGTACAAATGGTCTGCCTAGGGTTACTGATGTGGAGACCATCCACCATGCAAGGTGCTTTTTGCATGCTTCTGTGATCATAATCATGTGAGACATGGGAAGCTGCTGGAAGGACCATTGGGTGAAAAGCAGCCACTGGAGGATCCTCATGTGAAAACAAGCTAGAGTAACAAGTATGATAGCTGCTGCCATGAGACCTAGAGTTTGGAGGACGAACCTGGCTTGAATTCTCTTGCATGCTAATAAGACCTGTACATGTTGACGAATCACTAATACTCTGTCCGGTGGAAGGCTCGCTGACTTGTCTTTTGTATTTAAATTTGCGCCTATAAAGGTGATAGACTGACAGGCCGACAATGCAGACTTTTTGAAATTTATTGAGATATTTAGTCTGGAGCAAGTCTCGATAGTGAAGTCTCTGGCTCACAGAAGGTGATGCCTGGTGGTAGCAGTACGGAGCCAGAAGTTTAGATATGGAAACACCTGGAATCCTTGCCGTCTCAGGTGAGCGGTAACTGCTGCCATGCATTTGGTGAAAACCCGGGGGGCTGTGGTGAGACCAAAGGGCAGAGCTCTGAACTGGTAAAGGCTGGCTCCCAGCCGGAAGGGGAGGAATCTTCTGGAGCGTCTGTCCATTTTGACGTAGTAGTACGCATCCTAAAGATCTATAGAGCACATCCAATTGTCCTGACCCAGAAAGGGCATAATGGACTGTAGCGTGACCATCCGAAACTTGGTTCTTTGTACAGACCTGTTCAGTCTGCTGAGATCCAGAATGGGTCTCCAGTCCCCTGTCTTTTTTGGTACCAAAAAGAACCTTGAGTAAATTCCGGATCCTTGCTGGTCTGCTGGGACTTGCTGGATGGCTCTTTTTCTTAGCAGTTCTGAAATTTCTTGTACTGCTTGATCCCTTAGATTGGGTGGAACATCTGGAAGGGACTTGTTTGACTTTACGGGAGTGCGAATGAAGGCTATTCTGTAGCTTCCGGATATAACTGACTGTACCCATTTGTCTTGTGTTATGTCTTGCCAGGCTCTTGGATGCAGTGATAATCTTCCCCCGACTGCCTCTGGAGGTGAGCAGTCGGGCAACCCTTCATGGATGGCCAGGCTCTTGGATACAGTGATAATCTTCCCCCGACTGCCTCTGGAGGTGAGCAGTCAGGCAACCCTTCATGGATGGTGAGAGGGCTTCTCAGAGAAGGATTCTCTGCTGCCCTGGTTTTACGTACCCCCTCTGCCACAAGGGCGGCGTCTATTATTGTTCCCTCCTCTGCCCCTGGATGGGAACTCACCACGTGTGTCCGGCAAGGCTCTCTGAGATTTCCGGAACCACATCTTTCCACTCTTCTGACTCTTGGGATATGGTCTGGAAGGAGTGGAAAAACGGACTCCCACGGCAGAGAGAGTCTTGCCTTCTTGTTCACACCTGGTAAGGGTGTCCTTCACCTGTGATCCAAAAACAGGGGAACCATCAAAGGGGGTGTTGGTGAAAGACGCTCTGAAAGGTTCCGCAAAGTTACATAGCCGCATCCAAGTGTGTCTCCTAAGAACAACACCTGTGCCTGCGGCTCTACTCGCACCATCGGCTGCATAAGAAATGAGCCACATGGAGGAGTTCACCACTGAATTAAGAGTCGCCAGCTGGGAGGCTGCCTTAGCCTGGGTCCCCTCAGCTGAAGGATCTTGGAGGGTATCTCCAAGCTCCTTAAGGAGATCCCTTTGAAGGCGGGTAAAGTGGCATAAGTAATTCAGAGACCTCATAGAAAAAGTTGTTGAAGAGAACCTCCACTTCCCATATCTGTCCATCGTCCTGGACTCCTTGTTAGGGGGGATGGACAGATGAAGAAGTTTCAGCCAACTCCTTCTTCGTGGCTGCCGCTACCACCATGGCATCAACAGGGACACCTTTGGTCAAAAACTGTTTATCCTGTGGTGCCGTTATGAATTTAGCGGGTCTTCTGGGGGTGGGTTCCACTATGTCTGGAGCTGACCATGCCTTCCGAGCCACCACGGACATGAGTGGGTCAAAAGGCGGAGACACCCAGGAGGTGGAAGGTCGGGAACCAAACGCATCCAGGAATACTGACTCATCCTCGGAGGGGCTTAGGGTAGTCCAGTTCCTCCTCTGCCTAAGCATCTCAAGGATGTCTGAAAAGGAAACGTCTTCAGAGGGGGATCTCGGGGACCCTTCCGAATCCTCCAAGTCGGTATCTGATGTGACAGACTCAGGGGAGTCAACATGCTTCCTCTTGCATTTCCTCTTATGAGGTGGCTCCTCTGAATGATCAGGGGAGGCCTCGGAAGAGGAAGATACACCCAAGGGGGTGCCCTGGAGCATTGGTTCCCCACGCTTGGGGTCTGGAGGAGAGTCAGAGGCACATGCAGGCACCACAGTGGGAGGAGCCAGTGGGGATGATCGTGGGGCTGACACAGGAGCCAGCAGATTCCTTATGACCTCGAAGGCGTCCCTGCTCGGATGCCAAGAAGACTCCGGTTCCGAAGAGACCGGAATCCCTCTCCGCACCGAGGGGGATGGCTCCGAAGCTGATGTAGGAGCCGAGCTCACCTACACCGAAGCTCCGACAGGGAGACCGGGGTCGGACAAGGGTCCGATGCCACTCGCCCCCTCGGAGCTGACGAGGGAGTCTCGGCGCCCAGACCCTTCCAAGGACGGTACCAAAGAAGTGATCGGAGCCGACGATGGAACCGAAGCAGAAGGTATCAGTGCCGACAGTTCCACGATCGGAACCCCAACGAACTCCGGCTCCGAGCTCAAGGAAGGAGTCGGAGGAGGAATAACAGCAGATACAGACGGAGCCGACACCTGATGAGAGGGGCTGGACAACATTTTTGCTAGGGCCTGCGATTTTAACAGCCTACTGACCACTCTCTCCACATCAAGATCGGATAGTCTTGAGGACTGAGAAGACTGGGACCGATGCCTGTGCTCTGACTGGAGCAGAAGAGACCTCGGAGCCGAGCATATCGACTCCAGGGAGGGAGACCTAGATCTCTTTCGACTCCCAGTCGGTAGTCGGAACCGACTGGGAGGCAGGTAAATCGGTTCCGGCCGGAACCGAGGCTGAAGGAACAGCTTCACCCATCAACGGCTCTGAACTGGGAGCTGAAGATTTTGGTGGTTTAGAGGCCTTCACGGGCTGAATCTTTGCCGGTAAATCCTGTTTGAGTAATCCACGTAGGATTAACTTATTTTTACGCTCCTGCAGGACTCTTGGGCTGAAGGCATGGCAAACTGAACAAGAGTCCTGCAGGTGCACGGCGCCGAGACAATAGACACAAGAAGTGTGACCATCTGCCAGAAACATCTTCTGACAGCATGAATCACACTTCTTGAATCCGGACACCTTGGTATCCTTGGACATACTTAAAGAAGGGATACCAAACACAATACACAACTATAACAATTTAAGTATAGTAACTATAAAACACACACACAAAGTTACCACACCCAAAAACAGTCAAGGATACACACAATAGTCTAACAACAATAAGTAGACTAAACTAAGTAAATACTAACTATTATTTTTTTTTTTAAAGAAAAATAGGTTAGCCTCTAACTTAAACGGCTACTTCAGAAAAGAGAAGGGGAAAGGAAAACTCTCTAACTAAAATGAGTTTTCTGAAGGGATAGGGGAAGATTTGAAAAAAAATCTACAAGTATATATATATATATATATATATATATATATATATCTAAAGATTAACTAGTATAAACAATCTACACTAACAAGCTATCAATTTTTATCGAAACGATTAAATAATGAAAATATACAACCTGAGCCAGTAGACAACCTCGCAGCAGAAGCAGCAAACGAGATCTGGGTATCTAGCACCAGGCATCATGGGATACGGGGTGGCCTTGAGCCAGTATGCAGCTCTCGAGCTTTTGAAGATGGCCGAGTCGGAGCCGAGGATTGGCTACGAACCCAACCAGCAAGAATGAAGGTGAGATAGACAACTTAACATTTAATGTCCTCTAGAAATCAAGGAATCCAAAAAACGATGCTTATGTCACTAAATTGAGGCACACTTTATACATTTATTAGCATTTGTTTACTGGAATTGTCTGTCTGGGCATAAGTTGCCCTTTTTCAGTGGAAGCCAGGAGAGAAAAGCTTCAACTATAATACACATACAAATACAACAAGCAGATAAGAAAAAAAATTACAATGATTTTAAGCAATTTAACAGAATGAATGCAAACAGAACACAGAGTAACAGAACACAGAAAAACATAAACAGGAGTTCTGCAAAGCACACAACACATATCAATAGATTTTTTTAAGTCACGCATAAAGTCTGAAACAAGAGTACAACAGTTCAAAACACAGAAAGTGGAAGGAAAGAAAACAGAAAGTCATTTGCAAGAGCATGCATTTAAGAAGGAAAGTGTGAATTAAAAAGTGGCAGGGAAATTCACAGAGGTGCCAGCAGAGAAAGTGGATCATGGATCAATAAGCTGAGTAACAGGAAGGTTCAGGAAAGTTAACTAAGACAATGTAGAATTATTATGAAGAGAGGATGTAAAGAGCCATTGTATTGTTTGTGGTTGGGCAGAGGTAGATAGAGAAGAGATGTGATGTGAAAAGGGATTGAATAAGAGGGGGAAATAAGAAGTTATGTACTCACCATAACGTTCCATCTGAGTAGGTATCTTCATTTGTCTGCAACCTGTGGGATACGGATCCGATCTCGGATCCGAGCCGGCAACTTCTATCCTAGCATAGATCCAAGCTCCTAGCTCCTCCCCCTTACCCATAATCCCCTGCCTGCCCTAACTGACCTCAGATCAAGTTTGCCCCATAGCACAACAGATAAAAGGTGTCCAAATGGGAACATATGTTAATAACACAAGAGCGATCAAATCGGTCAGGGGGAAGGAGAGGGGGGGTGGTTGCAGACAAATGAAGATACCTACTCAGATGGAACGTTATGGTGAGTACATAACTTCTTAATCTGAAGTAGGAACTTCATTTGTCAGCAACCTGTGGGACAGAGTCCCCAGCTACCTAAGTCTTGGGTGGCCTTCATGGAAGGATATTCCGGAGCACCGCAAAGCCAAAGGACGCTCTACCTCGGGAAACAACATCTATTTTATAATGGCTGATAAAGGTGTGAGATGAAGCCCAAGTGGCTGCGGAACAAATGTCATCCAGTGGAACCCTAGCTTGAAAGGCCGCAGAAGTGGCAACAGCCCTAGTAGAATGAGCATGGACTCCTTGAGGTGCAGGCCTCCCCGAACTCTGATATGCTAAAAGAATACAACTCGAGATCCATCTAGAGAGAAACCTTAGAAACTGATTTTCCGAAATTACTTTTGGCAAAGGAGATAAACAACTGATCGGATTGCCTATGACCAGCAGTTCTATGGATATAACAACGTAATTGTCTGTGTACGTCCAAGGAATGTAGCTTGTACTCTCCTTTGTTATGAAAGTTGGGGAAAAACACTGGGAGATTGATGGATTGATTGATGTTCGCTTCTGAAGCTACCTTAGGTAGAAAGGATGGGTTGATTCTGAGATAAACCCTATCCGGGTGAAAAAACAGATATGGCGGTTTGACACAAAGGGCTTGCAATTCCAATACCCTTTTGGCTGAAGTTATGGCCACCAAAAAGGCTGTCTTCCAAGAGAGAAATTTGAGATCAACCGTGGCCGCCGGTTCGAATGGGGGACCAGTCAAGGCCTGCAAGACTAAGGATAAATCCCATGGAGGTACCACCTCTTTAACTGGAGGCCTAAGGAGGAAGGTACCCTTGAGGAAGATCTTACACAGTTTGGAAGTGATAAGAGGACCAGACTCTTGCCCCGCATGGTAGTATGAGATTGCTGCCAGTTGTACCTTGACTGTGGAAGAACTAGCCCCCTGGTGAAAGAGAGAGGTTAGAAAATCTAGAATCGATGATATCGGGGCTGTAAAAGGGTCTAAACGACAGTGTTCTGCCCAAATGGTGAAGCGTTTCCACTTACTCCGATAAACCTTCCTGGTGGAAGGCTTGTGAGCTGCTACAAGAATAGCTTTGACTGGTGATGAGATCCCGGGAGTCCTTATGAGGAGTGGAACTGGAGCAACCAAGCCGTCAGCTTGAGGTTGACCAGGTTCGGAGTCGGAAGACCGAGAGGATGAGAGATGAGATCCGGAATGGGATCCAGAATCCATGGTGGATACACTAGGTGAGACCATAGGTAAGGGAACCACGTCTGATGAGGCCAAAATGGGGCAATGAGGATCATTTTGCTCCCCAGCTGCCTGGCTTTCTGTAACAATTTCAACATCAGAGGTAGAGGAGGGTAAGCATAAAGCAGACCGGGAGGCCAAGCATGAACTAGAGAGTCTCTCTGGGACTTCCCCGGAGGGGGGATAAGAGCGAAGTAATCGTTGCATTTCGTGTTTGAAGGAGAGGCAAAAAGATCGCAACAAGGTCGCCCCCATTGGGAAAATACTTGCTCTGCGACTCGGTGGTTGAGAGACCACTCGTAAGGAGTCAGGATAGTACGACTGAGCCTGTCCGCTAGAATGTTGGACCGTCCCGGAATGAACCCATCAATCCATTACAAATTAGAATGATCATAGATAATGTACATAGTCAGCTCTACCACTTATTAGAAAGGGGTTTGATAGAACAAGATGTTTATGAGTTCTTAAAGATAGACAAACCAGTTACGCCTATATTTAAGGCTATGCCCAAGATACATAAGTCACTGACAGACCCACCACTCAGACCCATTGTTTCGGGGAGAGGGTGGGTCACGGAAAACATTTCTATATGGTTGGAATTTACATTGAAACCATACTTAGATAAGTTAGATAATATACTTAGTGACACAGGGCAATTTTTGGGGCTATTAGCAGCAGTTAACCAACGGAATGGAAATAGGTTTTTGATGGCCACATTGGATGTTAACAGTTTATTTACTGTTATAGAACATCAGTATGGGATAACAGCAGTGGGAGAAGTTATAAGTAGGTTGGGAGCGACTGAACATAAGCGACAGGTAGTGGAGGATTTACTATCTTTGGTTTTGTATAATAATGTCTTTATAGGACCTGGGTCTATATATAGACAAGCACAGGGGGTGGCCATGGGCACCCCCTGTGCTAATACCTATGCTAATCTGGTTTTGTCTAAATGGGAAACCGAGGAAATTTTCAACAACCAACAATGGGGTAAATATATAGCCCTGTATGTTAGATTTGTGGATGATGTTTTTATTTTGTGGGATGGGGATCCATCCACCTTTGAGAGGTTTTTGGCTTTTCTGCATACTACCACTACTTTTTTGACTTTTAGTTCCAAAACTTCCTTTACCCAGATTGAGTTCCTGGATGTCTGTGTGGAACAGAGTGACCATGGTTTTACCTCCAAACTACATAGGAAACAGTGTTGGCGCAATACATTGTTATCATACGACAGTATGCACCCTAGACATATCTTTCCCAATATTGTCAAGAGCCAAGTAGGCAGGATATCTAGGGTGTGTTCATAAGATGTCTGCTGTGAAGGAGAATTATTTAAGTTGACCCAACACTTTACAGAAAGGGGTTATAGGAGAGACATGGTTAGTAATGCAGTAAGCAATAACACAACACATAGAAAGACGAAGAACAGGCCATGGATGCAAAGACCTGCCAATGATAGAAGGATGGATACTGTTACTTATAGTAATAAGAATGATCAATCTACACTTCTTTTTACATACGGTAGTAATATTAAAGACATATGCAAGATAGTCCAAAATAATTGGAACATATTAAGAAGTGACATTGGCCTTAAAGACGTAGTAGCTGAACGTCCTATATTTCGTTATAGAAGGAACAACAATCTTAAGGATTTATTATGTAAAGAGCCACATTTAGATAGGAGACATACACCTGAATTTAGAACAGGCACATACCCATGTGGCAATTGTAAGGCCTGTAAGTACATCAATAGTGATACTGAATATCAACATCCAGACATGAGACAAACATTTTCATTCAAAGGGAGGGCAACTTGCAGAACCAAACATCTAGTGTATATGGCCAACTGTGAACAGTGTGAATGTTTTTATGTGGGGATGACCAACAATATGTTGAAAGTTCGTATCTTACAACATATTAGTAATATCAGAACAGCACAAGAGGGTAATGCCTTATATAGACATACTAATCAGCACCCCACACATACTTTTAAGTTTAGATGTATTGTTAACATTGCGATTAGTGACAGGGGGGGGTGATATCCAGCATAGAATAGCATTAGCTGAATCCAAATGGATTGTGGATCTCAGAGCTCATAGACCACCTGGGCTTAATGATGTCTTACTCATTAAACCAGTGTTACAAAAAAGGCGGGCTTTTAAGAGCAAATGATTGGATGATTTGTATTTTAAAATGGCTGATTTAGTTATGTTAAATTATGTCTGAAGAAGGATTGTTCAAAGCTTACTTTTATTAAAGCAGAGTTTCTAAGAACAGATTCAGTGGTGACCTGTACTTTGTTTTTTTTGCATAGGTAGAGGAGGGTAAGCATAAAGCAGACCGGGAGGCCAAGCATGAACTAGAGAGTCTCTCTGGGACTTCCCCGGTGGGGGGATCAGAGCGAAGTAATCATTGCATTTCGTGTTTGAAGGAGAGGCAAAAAGATCGCAACAAGGTCGCCCCCATTGGGCAAATACTTGCTCTGCGACTCGGTGGTTGAGAGACCACTCGTAAGGAGTCAGGATAGTACGACTGAGCCTGTCCGCTAGAATGTTGGACCGTCCCGGAATGAACCCATCAATCCATTACAAATTAGAATGATCATAGATAATGTACATAGTCAGCTCTACCACTTATTAGAAAGGGGTTTGATAGAACAAGATGTTTATGAGTTCTTAAAGATAGACAAACCAGTTACGCCTATATTTAAGGCTATGCCCAAGATACATAAGTCACTGACAGACCCACCACTCAGACCCATTGTTTCGGGGAGAGGGTGGGTCACGGAAAACATTTCTATATGGTTGGAATTTACATTGAAACCATACTTAGATAAGTTAGATAATATACTTAGTGACACAGGGCAATTTTTGGGGCTATTAGCAGCAGTTAACCAACGGAATGGAAATAGGTTTTTGATGGCCACATTGGATGTTAACAGTTTATTTACTGTTATAGAACATCAGTATGGGATAACAGCAGTGGGAGAAGTTATAAGTAGGTTGGGAGCGACTGAACATAAGCGACAGGTAGTGGAGGATTTACTATCTTTGGTTTTGTATAATAATGTCTTTATAGGACCTGGGTCTATATATAGACAAGCACAGGGGGTGGCCATGGGCACCCCCTGTGCTCTAACTCTATGCTAATCTGGTTTTGTCTAAATGGGAAACCGAGGAAATTTTCAACAACCAACAATGGGGTAAATATATAGCCCTGTATGTTAGATTTGTGGATGATGTTTTTATTTTGTGGGATGGGGATCCATCCACCTTTGAGAGGTTTTTGGCTTTTCTGCATACTACCACTACTTTTTTGACTTTTAGTTCCAAAACTTCCTTTACCCAGATTGAGTTCCTGGATGTCTGTGTGGAACAGAGTGACCATGGTTTTACCTCCAAACTACATAGGAAACAGTGTTGGCGCAATACATTGTTATCATACGACAGTATGCACCCTAGACATATCTTTCCCAATATTGTCAAGAGCCAAGTAGGCAGGATATCTAGGGTGTGTTCAGAAGATGTCTGCTGTGAAGGAGGAATTATTTAAGTTGACCCAACACTTTACAGAAAGGGGTTACAGGAGAGACATGGTTAGTAATGCAGTAAGCAATAACACAACACATAGAAAGACGAAGAACAGGCCATGGATGCAAAGACCTGCCAATGATAGAAGGATGGATACTGTTACTTATAGTAATAAGAATGATCAATCTACACTTCTTTTTACATACGGTAGTAATATTAAAGACATATGCAAGATAGTCCAAAATAATTGGAACATATTAAGAAGTGACATTGGCCTTAAAGACGTAGTAGCTGAACGTCCTATATTTCGTTATAGAAGGAACAACAATCTTAAGGATTTATTATGTAAAGAGCCACATTTAGATAGGAGACATACACCTGAATTTAGAACAGGCACATACCCATGTGGCAATTGTAAGGCCTGTAAGTACATCAATAGTGATACTGAATATCAACATCCAGACATGAGACAAACATTTTCATTCAAAGGGAGGGCAACTTGCAGAACCAAACATCTAGTGTATATGGCCAACTGTGAACAGTGTGAATGTTTTTATGTGGGGATGACCAACAATATGTTGAAAGTTCGTATCTTACAACATATTAGTAATATCAGAACAGCACAAGAGGGTAATGCCTTATATAGACATACTAATCAGCACCCCACACATACTTTTAAGTTTAGATGTATTGTTAACATTGCGATTAGTGACAGGGGGGGGTGATATCCAGCATAGAACAGCATT
Organism: Protopterus annectens; assembly: GCF_019279795.1. Classification (NCBI taxonomy): domain Eukaryota; kingdom Metazoa; phylum Chordata; order Ceratodontiformes; family Protopteridae; genus Protopterus; species Protopterus annectens. The sequence continues at coordinate 1,461,117,257 of NC_056728.1, forward strand.
AGCTGAATCCAAATGGATTGTGGATCTCAGAGCTCATAGACCACCTGGGCTTAATGATGTCTTACTCATTAAACCAGTGTTACAAAAAAGGCGGGCTTTTAAGAGCAAATGATTGGATGATTTGTATTTTAAAATGGCTGATTTAGTTATGTTAAATTATGTCTGAAGAAGGATTGTTCCGAAAGCGCTTACTTTTATTAAAGCAGAGTTTCTAAGAACAGATTCAGTGGTGACCTGTACTTTGTTTTTTTTGCATAGGTAGAGGAGGGTAAGCATAAAGCAGACCGGGAGGCCAAGCATGAACTAGAGAGTCTCTCTGGGACTTCCCCGGTGGGGGGATCAGAGCGAAGTAATCATTGCATTTCGTGTTTGAAGGAGAGGCAAAAAGATCACAACAAGGTCGCCCCCATTGGGCAAATACTTGCTCTGCGACTCGGTGGTTGAGAGACCACTCGTAAGGATTCAGGATAGTACGACTGAGCCTGTCCGCTAGAATGTTGGACCGTCCCGGAATGTGCATTGCTATGAGAAAGCGGTTGGTGGAAATCGCCCATTCCCACACTCTCATGGCCTCGTGGCAAAGGGGGTAAGACCTGGTTCCCCCCTGTTTGTTGATGTACCAGACTACTGACATGTTGTCTGTCTGTACTGCAATTGTCCCTACCGGAAGAGAGTTGTGTAGTGCCTGCAACATCAAAAGCACCGCTCTCATCTCTAGGACGTTGATATGCAAAGAGGTCTCTACGTCGTTCCATGTGCCTTGGACTGTTCTGCCTGAAAAATGCCCCCACCCCCACCCCAGGCGTGAAGCGTCCGTGGTCACTGTGTCGACTGGTGGAGGTAGTGAGAAGGGACGTCCCGTGTGGAGGTTGGGAGACTGGAGCCACCACAGGAGCGATTTTCTGCAAACCTTGCTTAAGGAAATGGGGTGAGACAGAGGGTTGCAAGACAGGGACCATTGTACCTGGAGGGTCCACTGTAGAACCCTCATGTTCAACCGGGCCAATGGCAGCAGAGGGATTGCAGCCGCCATAGATCCTAGGGCCCTCAGAATCAATTCCGCCGAAGGAGTTTGCAGTTGAAGAATGGCCTGCATGTGTAACATCAGGTTCCGAAGCCGATCTGGAGTCAAGAACACAAGCATCTGTCTGGAATCCAGTCTTGCCCCTATAAAATCCAGCATCTGTGTAGGGATGAGGGAGGATTTGGTCATGTTGATGGTTAATCCTAATAGTGGAGCCAGACCGAGAAAATAGTCTCTGCCTGAACAAAGTAGATGCCTTGTTGGGGCTGTGAGGAGCCAGTCGTCCATGTATGGAAAGACCTGAATTCCCTGGAGTTTCAGGTGGGTCGCTACTACCGCTAGGACCTTGGTGAACACCCTGGGGTCTGAGGTGAGACCGAAGGGGAGGACCCTGAATTGAAAGTGACTGGTTCCCAGCAGGAAGCGGAGGAACCTCCTGGAACGCCTGTCCACTAGAACGTGATAGTACGCATCCTTGAGGTCTATAGAGCACATCCAATCGTCCTCCCGCAATAAGGGGAGAACGGATTGAAACGTGACCATTCGGAACTTTTCTTTGGGTACCGCCAGGTTTAGGAGAGAGAGGTCGAGGATGGACCTCAAGTCCCCCGTCTTTTTTGGCACCAGAAAGAACCTGGAGTAAAACCCTGATCTGACTTGATCTGGGGGGACGGGCTGGATGGCTCTTTTTTGTAGAAGCTGCTGAATTTCTGCAGCTGCCGCCTTCTTTTGACTGGGTGGGACGTCGGGAAGGCTTCTGATTCTGGGGTTGACTATGAAGGGAATTTGGTAACCTCTGGATATAATACGAAGCACCCAGCGATCTGTTGTTATGGACTCCCATTTTGCCAGGTTCTTCGAAAAACGCTCCCTGACTGCCTCCAGAGTGGAGCAGTCGGGAAACCCGTCAGGGGTTCTACGTGGGCCTCTTAGAGAAAGGTTCTCTGGACCCAAAATTCCTCGGACCCCCTCTGCCTCTGGGGCGGCGTCCTCCCTGTCCTCCTCTGCCACGAGAGGACTGGTTGTCCTGAGCAGACTGAGATTGATGCGATTTTCGGAACCACATCTTCTTCTGACCCTTTTGGTTCTTGGAAAAGGACCTCTGGGGCGCACAGAAGCGGACTCCGATGGCAGACAAGGTCTTCCTGTCTTTCTCGCTCTGGACAAGAGTGTCGCGAACGGTTTTTGCCGAACAGTGCAGAACCATCAAAAGGGGCATTCGCGAATGACGTCTTAAAGGGTTCCGAGAAGTCACAGTGACGGAGCCAGGCCTGTCTCCTCATGACAAGCCCGACTCCGCCTGCTCTAGCGGCTCCCTCTGTAGCATGAGACAATAGCCGCATAGAGGTATTAGAGATAGAGCGGAGGGTGGCCATTCGGGAAGAGTACAAATCCTTGTCTCCCTCTGACATGGACCCCGGGGGGGAAGCAGCGTATTCCTTAATTAGATCCCGCTGCATCCGAATAACGTGTGCCATGTAGTTCAAGGCCCTCATAGAGAAGGTTGCTGAACTGAAGGCCCGCTTCCCAAGATGGTCGATCGCGCGAGACTCCTTGTTCGGAGGATGAACCGTGGGGCTCTCCTGAGCCAACTCTTTCTTGGTGGCTGCAGCCAGCAACATGGCATCCACAGGGGGACCTCTGCTCCAATGTGATCTCTCTGCAGGGGGGGCTCAAAATTTTGTCTGGGTGCTTGGGGATCGGCTCTACGGTGTCCGGTTCCTTCCAAGCCCTAGAGGATATGAGATCCACCAGGGGGTCGGGTGGAGGGGACACCCAAGAGGTAGATGGTCCTGCCTCAAACGCCTCAAGGAATACGGACTCGTCAGAGGAAGCCTTGGGGGCAGACCACCTACCCCTGATTTTGAGCATTTCCATTATGTCTCCAAAGGAGACATCCTTGGGGGGTGATCTAGGGGAGCCTTCCCCTTCATCCAAGTCCGTATCTTCTGTGAGACTCTCAGGGGAGTCCATGTGCCTCCTTTTCCACTTTGCCTTGTGGGGAATCTCCTCGGGGGGGCTGTCCGAGGAGTCCTCACGGGCTGTATCCTGTTCCACTGGAACTCATAAAGGCTCTGATGCAGGCTGCCCCAACGGCCGGGTGAGGGGAGCCAGGACCAGATGAGAAGGAGTGTGGGAGGGAGCCGAAGCCAGGACCGGAGGCCTGGAAGCACTCGACAGTGCCCTCTCCACCACAGCAAAAGCTGAGGGGGAGCCGCTCTCAGACGGATCCAAGATCCGACTCCCACTCGGATCCGAAGCGGGGATTGGACCCGGGGCCGAGAACGTCAGATCCGAAGGACCAGTGTGCTCCGACCAGGACGGAGCCGAAAGTACACCGAATCCTTCGGATCCGAAGCTCGGACCACGGCTCCGAGAGGTCGGATCTGACAAACTCGAGGGAATAGTCGGAGCCGACGTGCCCAGCACGGTCGGCTCCGACCTACCCCCGGATCTAACGTGGCTCGGCTCCGAGTCCGGAATGCGGGTCGGAGAAGGAGCTATAGGAGTGAAAAAGGGGGTCGAGCTCCCCCCCAGAGGGGGGGGAGGCAAGAGCACTCCCATCTACATCTGGGCATGGATGAATCTCCTCATCATCCGGTCCATATCCGCATCAGACATGCTAAAAGTGGACCTCGACGAGGCCACCGAGGCAGACCTGGAGTGTCGCCTCGATGACCTCGACAGGGACCGGATCACCTCCTCCTCGGGTCCCGGGGAGAAACAAGGGGATCGGATCCGAGGAGGAGGAGATCGAGAAGACTTGGACGGGGAAGCCCTCCTGGCAGGCGGGGCCGATGAAGAGTCCTCGGCCTGCCGCTTAAGGTGCTTCTCCCGCCGCTTCTCTTTCCTGGCCTCCCTATCCTCCGGAGCCGAAGCGGGAGGTTGAGTCCCAGTCGGAGGAAGGGAGGCAGGAGTGACCGCTACCGGGGGGGGTAGCGGGCACTGAAGCACAGGAGGCCGAAGCAGAATCTGGGGGTAGAAGGCCCGCCAGAACTAGCTTCGACCTTCGATCCTTGAGTGCCCTGGGGTTGAACGCCATGCAAATCGCGCAACCCGAAGAGAGGTGATCAACCCCAAGGCACCTAACGCACCGAGTGTGGCCATCAGCCGGTGAAAGCTTGTGACCACACTCTGTGCATTTCGAAAAAATTGCTTTAGGGGCCTCGACAACATACTGTAGAAAAGCACACTCACTAGGCCCCTAACACTCAGTTACACACACACGCTACGACCAGCGGGGGAGGGAGAAATATTCTTAAATTAAATCAAAAGTATGTAAGATATAAAAAGGAGTAAGGGTAAACCTACCACACACACAACCAGTCACTCAGAAAGAAGAAATACAAAACTTTTTTTCTCACAAAACGCCAAGAGCTCTGAAACTAGCTGTTGCTTGAAGAGCGGCAAACTAGATCTGAGGTCAGTTAGGGCAGGCAGGGGATTATGGGTAAGGGGGAGGAGCTAGGAGCTCGGATCTATGCTATGATAGAAGTTGCCGGCTCAGATCCGAGATCGGATCCGTATCCCACAGGTTGCTGACAAATGAAGTTCCTACTTCAGATTAATTGTTAGTGAGCCATGAGATATTGAAGAGGAACAGAAGGGTGTAATAAAAATAACAGGGGGGTTGTGAGAAGATAAGTAGGAAATGGTAAAGAAAGGGTTTAGAAAAGTAAGTTGTTTTTGGAGAAAGAATAAGACACACAGTCTGTAGATACAGTATATCAGAACAGTGTTCTTAGATAAGGTGAGGGCTAACATAGCTTAGCATACACTGTGTTGATGGATAGGTATTTTTGTCTAGCCAAGAGATGAGCAAGAACAGAGCCATGTGTTCATTAGGTGCTGTTTTAATTGACATATAAAAAGATTTCACCTGAGGTATTTGTTTAAGGGCAAGGGCGCTAGAGTTCCAAATTTTAGAGACGAAGGTGGATTAGTGAAAGTCGCAGCATTGTTTTTATGTAATTATTGGGAGTGTTTTTTTTTTTTTTTTTTTTTACTCACTGAGAGAAGAGGCCTGTTTGGTGAGTTAGGTTAGGGCAGTTTTCAGGTTTGTGAATAAGGTCATGTGTGATAAGTAGTTGAGATAGAGTCATGGAGTGAGGCAGTTCGCCAGTGTATCTGCTTTAGTGATATACAGTGGTGAGATCTGTATGTCACATCAGCAGCAAATTTATCTACTTTGTTGCAGCATTGCTCAAGGAGCTTAGTTAGGTTTGCCTAAAGACTAATGAGGAACTGCACAGAGGAGATATGGAAGGAAGAAAGCTGATGAAGCAATACATTTTGCCGACTTGGTAAAGTTTTACCCGGTAGAGGGTACCAATTTTTTTTGTTTTTTTATTACATCTTCTACATGGCAGTCAAATTTCAAGTAGTGATCAATTAATTATTATACCTAGTAGCTTACTGCGGGTTCCTAAATCAATTGTATTTTGTTTGTGGAGGTTACAGTGAAGATGAATTTCTGGAAAGAAAGTTGTTTTGCTGTAGACAGGACGAGCATGGATTTTTTGGAGGTTTATAAGAAGTTGGGAATCAGACAGCCATGTTTTAATAGAGGTAAGGGAATCTTTTAGTTATGTACTTACCATAACTTTAGATGTTTGGGATCCATCTCGCCTACATTCAGTACTGATGGGCTCGGAGCCCATCCCTCGGCTCTGACTCGGCACGCTATGCTATAGAGCGAGGCCTCTTATTGGCTGAGCTATTTCTTATCCCAGGATGCACCACCACTAATCCCCCAGATCTTGTTTGTCCGCATTCATGCACACATGCACAACTTGTTTATATAACATTGTCAGATGTTTCAAGATGAAACAACAGGTTTCGAACCTTCTGATATCCTCTGATCTCCAAGGAAGGGGGAAGGAGGGTGGGTTATTGGGAATGTAGGCGAGATGGATCCCAAACATCTAAAGTTATGGTAAGTACATAACTAAAAGATGTTATGTGATCCTATCTCGCCTACATTCAGTACTGATGGGACAGCGTCCCTAGCACCTAAATCCTGGGTGGCTCATTGGAAAACACTCCTGAGCACTGTGGAACCAAATGAAGCTCGTCCTCTAGATGCCACATCCAATTTGTAGTGGGAAATGAAAGTGTGCGGGAAGACCATGTAGCCAGCACAAATGTCACTAATGGCAAGCTTAGAATGAAATGCTATCAAGTAGCCATAGCTCTTGTAGAATGAGCTTTGACAGAGGTGGTAAGCTCTTTATTAGAATAAGAATAAGCTTGAGTAATACAGTCCCTGATCCATTTGGAAATAGTGACCTTTGTGACGGCTTTGCCCAATTTATTGTCCGCAAAGGATACAAACAACTGATCTGTTTTCCTTGTTTGTTTGGTCCTATATAAATAAAAACGCAATTGCCTGTGGACATCTAATGTGTGGAATATGAATTCTGCTTTGTTAGAATACTTCGGAAAGAAGACTGGAAGTTCTAATGACTGTTGTAGGCAGAAACTGGAACAAACTTTAGGGGCAAAGGATGGATTTGGCCTGAGAGATACTCTGTCTTTGTGAAAAACCAAGTACGGAGGTTTTACAGACAAAGCTTGAAGCTCTGAAACCCTTCTGGCAGAAGTAATCGCCACCAGAAAGGCAGTTTTCCACAATAGAAATTTTAAATCACATGTCGCTGCCGGTTCGAAGGGGGAGGAAGTTAAGGCGCATAACACCACATCGAGATCCCATGGAGGAGCAGGATGAGAAATCGGAGGTCTTAAAAGCGCAGCACCTTTCAAGAAGGTCTTACACAATCTGTTGCTCATTAAAGGTGGGTTTATAGATTCGTGAAAATTGGAAATAGCTGCCAATTGAACCTTGATGGTAGAGACTGAAGAGCCTTGATTGAAAAGAGAAGTTAGATATTTCAGTACTTCTGATACAGGAATAGTGATGGGATCCAGACCGCGGAGTTGAGCCCAAATAGCAAATCTTTTCCATTTGCTAGAATACAATTTCTTTGTAGCAGACTTGTGGGCCGAAGATAAAATGTGTACAACTTCCGGATCCAAGGTATGACTCCTGACTATAGTCGGAAGAGGAGGAGCCAAGCCGTCAATTTTAAGGTGTGTAGGGACTGGTGGAATAGTCCCGACTGATGAACCAATAGGTCTGGGATCTGATCCAGGAACCATGGACCTTCCAGAGCATATTTCCGAAGATAGGGGAACCATACTTGACGAGGCCAGTAAGGAGCAACTAAGATCATTTTGCTCCCCAAGAGAGATGCCCTTTGGATCACCCTGGGAAGGAGAGGAACTGGGGGAAAAGCATAAAGCAAGCCGGTGGGCCACGGACGGACTAGTGCGTCCATAGGGCTCTTCCCCGGAGCCGGGCTGAGGGAGAAGAACTTTTTGCACTTCGCATTCAGTGGAGTCGCGAAGAGGTCGCAACACGGAACTCCCCATTTGCTGAAAATCTGATTTGCAACTGTAATGTTCAGAGACCATTCGTGTGGAGAGAGGATAGTTCTGCTCAGTCTGTTGGCTATCACATTGGACTTGCCCGGGATATGAGTTGCCACTAGAAAGCGTTTGGTCGACACTGCCCATTCCCAAACTCTCATGGCCTCTCTGCAAAGGGGATAGGATCTGGTCCCTCCCTGTTTGTTCAGGTACCAGACCACTGACATGTTGTCGGAGTGAACGGCAATTACGCCCTGAGGGAGGTAATCATGAAGGGCTTGAAGGGACAGAAGCACCACCCTCATTTCTAGGATGTTGATATGAAGTAGGGTCTCTTCTGGATGCCATTTGCCTTGGACTGACCTGCCCAGGGAATGCCCCCCCCACCCCATCTGGGAGGCGTCCGTGGTCAAAGTGGCCCCAGGAGGAGGTGGAACAAAGGGCCGTCCCTGATCCAGATTGGAGGGCACCAGCCACCTGCAAAGGTCCCGTTTGCAGGTTTCCGTGATCCATATGAGGTGACTGAGAGGGAGTTCCTGAAAGGACCACTGAGCTGAAAGAAGCCACTGGAGAATTCTCATGTGCAATCTTGCTAGGGGAACTAGAAGAACCGTGGCAGACATGGATCCCAATAGCTGCAGGACCATTCTGGCTGGGGCTTTGGACCTGGGAAGTAAGGCTCGAACTTGAGCCTGTATGGTTTGTATTCTGTCTGTAGGTAGATAGACCCGCATTCGGTTTGAGTCTATCTCTACTCCGATGAATCTTATGCGTTGAGATGGCAGCAACACATACTTTGGCCAATTGAAGGTGATTCCAAGGGAATTGCCCAGTGATATCGTGGCTTGTAGGCTCCGCAATTGTAGATACTTGGAGGTGGCAGTTAGGAGCCAGTCTTCTAGATACGGAAACACCTGGAATCCTAGACTTCTCAGGTGAGCAGTCACGACCGCCAAACATTTGGTGAACACCCTGGGGGCTGTGGTGAGACCAAAGGGCAGCGCGCGGAACTGAAAATGACTGCCTCCTAGGCTGAAGCGCAGATGTCTCCTGGACGCTTGATGTACCATGATATGGTAATAAGCGTCCTTGAGATCTATGGAGCACATCCAAACACCTTTCTCCAGCAATGGGAGAATGGTTTGTAGGGTGACCATTCGGAACTTGGACTTTTTGACTGAACGGTTTAGAATGCTGAGATCCAAAATGGGCCTCAAGTCCCCGGTCTTTTTTGGCACCAAAAAGAATCTTGAGTAAGTCCCTAATCCGATCTGGTCTGCGGGGACCGGTTGGATGACTCCTTTTTGCAGCAGCTTTGAAACTTCTGAGGCTGCAGTTTCCCGTTGACTGGGTGGCGGGTCCGGGATTTTTTTGGACTGAGGTGGAGAGTGAGAGAAAGGGATGGCGTAACCTCCGGCGATAATTCGAAGCACCCATCGGTCCTGAGTGATACCTTCCCAGGCTTTTAGGTGCCTCGAAAAACGACCCCCGACTGGCTCTGGAGCTGCACAGTCGGGCAATCCCTCAGGGACTGTGAAAGGCTGAAGAGCCACGAAAGGACTCGCGGTCTCCAGTGTTGCGAGGGCCTCTGCCGCCTCTGGGACGGCGTCTTCCAGAAGAATTTCCCCTCCCTGCCTCTGGAAGGGGATCGTCCTGCTGTGAGGGGTAAGACTTCTGAGATCTGAACCACATTTTCCCTCCTCTTTTAGCCTTGGGGTAAGGCCGAAGGGAGTGGAAAATCGTGCCCACGGCAGTCAAAGTCTTACCTTCTTGCTCGCAGCGGTCAGTGTGTCCTTTACCTTGGGTCCAAACAAGGAGGACCCATCAAAGGCGTCGGCAAAGGAAGACTTAAAGGCCTCCGCAAAATGACACAGGCGGAGCCAGGCTTGTCTCCGTGAGTAATGCCTGTACCGCTCTACTCGCCCCTTCGGCCGCATAAGAAATGAGCCTCTTGGACGAGTTTGATATGGACAACAGCGTAGCCAGCTGAGAGCCAACCGTCTGGGCCAGCTCCTCAGGCAGGTTACCCAAGAGGGTATCGGAAAGTTCTTTAATCAGATCCCTCTGAAATCTGGTAAAGTGCGTGAGATAGTTCAAGGACCTTAATGTAAAGGCCGCTGAACTTAGGGTGCGCTTACCGTACCGATCCATGCTCCTAGACTCCTTATTAGGAGGATGGATGGACGTCGAAGCCTCTGCTACATCTTGCTGGGTAGCAGATGCCACCACCAAAGCATCTACAGCCACACCTTTCGTCAGAAACTCTTTTTCCGGGGGTGCTGACAGGAACTTATTAGGATGAGCAGGCACCGGTTCCACAGAGTCTGGGTGTTCCCACGCCCTCCGACAGATCAAATCCAAGAGCCCGTCGAAGGGCGGAGACACCCAGGAGGCGGAGGGCTGAGCCCCGAAGGCCTTAAGGAACACCGACTCATCAGAAGAAGGGGGTTTGGATTGCCAGCCGCCTCGTTGTTTAAGGGCTTCCAGGATGTCTGCAAAGGAGACATCAACTGAGGATGACTTAGGGGACCCCTCTGCATCATCGAGATCAGTGTCTGATGTAAGAGACTCATCAGGGGAGTCAACGTGCTTCCTCTTGCACAATCTTTTCCTGGGGGTTCCTTCGAAGAAGCTTCAGAGGGACCTCCAGGAGGGGGGGAAACCCCAGTGGGGGTAACCTCAGGCCCCGGGGCTCCGCTGTCTAAGGACAGGGGGACTGCCAAAGACCCAGTCTCAGTATGCAGGGAAGGAGCTGGGGAGACCGTGGAGGTAGCCAAAGAAGATTTGGCTAACGCACTCCTCATAGCCCTGAAGGCGGGACCACCAGAATCCTGGGAAGGTCCCACCTCCGTGGCCACAACGGTAGACGGCACTCCCGCAGCCGACGCACCGAGAGGATGGCTTGGGACCGAAAACATCAGTCCCGAAGCATCCCCCCCGGGGCCGACAGAAGAAGTCCGCATACCGAACTCCGACTCAAGAGCCGGAGTTGGAGTAAGGGTCGGGCCTGACCCGAAAACCTCCATCGGTTCCACCAGCACCGGCTCCAACGGTGCCGAGGCTGTTGGAGGAGGAACCATAGTAGCAGGGTGGACCATCGGCTCTGAAGCCAAATGGGCTGGAGCCGAAACTAACTTTTGAAACACCGGAGACTGGAAAAGTCTTAGGAGCACCCTGTCGATGTCCGAATCAGACATCTTGGAGGATCTAGATGACACCGATCGGGTCCGAACCGATTTGTCCATCGGCTCCATAGGACTAGGGGACCAGCTCCGAATGGATTCAATTACTATCGGTTCTGAGGGAGATCTCGAACAATTTCCCTCGGTGCCGATGAGGACTTCAGCGCCGAAGGGGAAGAGTCTGAGCCGGCAACCCTCATCAGCTCCAAAATCAGTGGAGCTGATGAAGGTGACCCGCCTCTCGATGCCCCAGTCCTCGGCTCCGAAACCAGAGGGGTCGAGACTGGAGGCATAGAGGCAGACCGTTCCGCCCTCGGCTCCGAAGTCCGTGGAGCCGATGGAGAAGCCTGCCTAGGTTTTTTGGCAGTCGGTTCCGACAGACTGGTCGGAGCCGACGCTTTTTTCTTTTTCGTAGGAGAGGAAGAGGAAGATAAAGCCTCCTCGAAGGATGGCTTAATCAGACCTTTTAAAATGAATTTATTCTTCCTCTCCTGGAGGACTCTCGAAGAAAAAACGTGACACACACTACAGGACTCTTGTAGGTGCTTGGCGCCTAAACAATAAACGCACGAGGAGTGGTCGTCCGTTATGGACATTTTATAACCACACCTCGCGCACTTTTTAAACCCAGAGGGTCTATGTTCCTTAGACATGCTGACTAACCCTAAGAAACAAGATTTTAATACACAGAAAGAGAAAACTAAGTAAGTTTTTTTTTTTTTTTTGACAAAAAACAATTCACAAACTAGTAGCACAAACACAGAAAATGAGGGTCAAGACCCTCTAACTTAAGCAGGTACTTGACCTCTGGAAACAAAAACGCTAGCTATTAACAGTAATAGGGGAAGGCCCCTCTAACTTAAACGGGAAACCTTCCCTTAACGAAAAAACACAATTTTCTCAACAGATTTTACCAAACACACTCGTACAACAACAATAGCTGTTATAACAGCTTTTGGGTTCAAATTAGCAAATTTCCTAACAGGAAAAGTCTGAATAAAACAGTACTTAGCCCAGCCAAGTTTGAGACCACGTCCTAGCTTGTAAACGGCAAACGAGATCTGGGGGATTAGTGGTGGTGCATCCTGGGATAAGAAATAGCTCAGCCAATAAGAGGCCTCGCTCTATAGCATAGCGTGCCGAGTCGGAGCCGAGGGATCGGCTCCGAGCCCATCAGTACTGAATGTAGGCGAGATAGGATCACATAACATCATGTGTTAGCCGTTGCACTGTAGCCATTTTTATCAGCACAGATTCTTAACAGCACAGCAAGAAGCTGGGAATCAGGCAGGCATGTTTTAATACAGGTAAGGGAATCATGTGTTAGCTGTTGCACTGTAGCCACTTTTTATCAGCACAGATTAGAGTTGAGTCATCTGCATATTGGATGATTTTTGCATGTAAAAATGGGGGACTCCATCTACTATGGAAAGGAAAGGGGAGATGTTATTTTGCTATTTAACATCTTGCTGTCTGCAGGACAGGTCACTGTCAAACTAAGCGAGTGTGGGTGTATCTAGACCTAAGAAAGATATTTTTTGCAGCAGTTTTGTGTGTGAAACAGTATCAAAAGCTTTCGATAGGTCAATGAAGACTGCGGAGACTAGGTTTCCCCTCATTCATGTTACGATTTATATTGCTTATGAAGTTAAGGATTTAGCACCCGGTTCCCCATGAATGTGCGGTGGGTGAACTGCTGGAAAGAAGCGGCCCCCTTCTGTCCGCGCTCCAACTCAGTGATGAGCAGAGCTCCTCACTGACCTTGCGGTTGGCTACCCCTGGCCAACCTGAGATCTGTGCCACGTTTAGATGGGATTCTAACTTACAGGCATTCAGTCATAATTCCACAGATGGTAGCTTTGCACCATTGGGTCCTCAGCCAGGCACATAGGCTCATAGGTAGGTACTAGGCTATCTGCCCGAAGGCATTATAAGCCCGGCCAGAATGTGTTGGCTTTCGCCGCACCATTAGATTAGCTCCCTGTGCCTCTGTCCAGCAGAGCCACTGAAGTGATCCCCAAGGTAAACTTTCTGTTTCCCATCCACTCGTCAAGGTTTCTCTTGAAGAGTGTTAGCGAGAAGCTCTGCCTAATGTAGATTGGAATCTTGTTCCAAAGCATGGGAAGTCTCTGGGACAGGAATCTATCCCTCCAGCACATCCTATTTATTGTTGTGGTGAGGTTTAGATCCCTAGAGCGTGTGGCTCGATGGGATAAGGTTTTCTTTAGGTGGAGCATGTCCATCAATTCTAGGTTGGACATGGCCTTGTATGTCAGGCAGAGATCACCTCTGAGTAGGCGGTATGCAACCGAGTACAGCTGGAGTTTCTTCAGTCGAGCTGCATAGGGCATCTATTTGAGGCTAGTGATCCTCTCGGTGAGGTACTTCTGTGGTCTTTCCAGCTGTTGCAAGTGTCCTGTAAGGTACTTCCCAAATGGGGCATTGTACTCTGTGATAGGTCTGATGAGTGATGAGAAGAGGGGCACAATGACCTCTTTTGATCTGAATGCAAACCCTTTTGTGATTAAGGGGGCCACATAGAAGGATTTTCTAACCACTTTGACAATGTGATTATCAAAGGAGAGATTACTATCTACTTGGGTCCCCAGATCCCTTATTACGTTTTCCGTATTTAGGGGACTACCACCTATGTGGTAGTTTGTGGGTACTTTGTTTTTTCCAAAGAGGATGACTATGCACTTTTTGGCATTTAGCCTGAGGCCATGATTTTTACACCAGGTATCTGTCTCAATGAGACCCTTTTGGAAGATGTCTGTGTCAGCTGGAGAGTCAATTATAGCCCCTAGTTTGCAGTCGTCTGCGAACCTGGCCAGCCATAGTCCTCCTGTGCTTGCCTGTACCTCTGAGAAGTATATGCCGAACAGAAGGGATCCTAGGACTGAGCCCTGGGGAACATCACTTGTAACCGGTTTAGAGTCGGACCTAGCTCCTGCAACTCTCACCATGTGGGTTCTGTCCGTGAGCTAGTTGGCAACCCATCTTGTGACGTAGGGGTTTATGTTCAGGCTGGTCAGTTTGTCTATAATACCAGAATGGGGAATGGTGTTGAAGGCTTTTGCAAGGTCTAAGGTAGGCTGTATGTACCATCTTTCCCTCATCTATAGCCTTGGTAACTGTCTCAAAGAAGTCCACCAGGTTTAGGAGGCATAATCTACCCTTAACAAAGCCAAACTGGGTAGGGTCCAGTGTTTGAAGGTTCCCAATGTCTCTGTTAATGAGTTCCATGATGATGCGCTGCACAGCCTTGCAGACCAAGCTAGTCAGGCTTGTAGGGCGAAAGTTTCCTCGGTCTGTTGTGGTTCCACCTTTGTGGAGCGGAATAACCGTTGTTGTGTGCCACTCTATGGGTATGCAGCCTGTGGAGAGGTTGAGTTTGAACAGTGAGTTTAGATGAGGGGTTAGTTCGTCTCTGAGTTCATGTAGGACACAGCCTGGGACAGCGTCTGGTCCCATTGATGTTGTGTTTTTGGCTTTGGAGAGGGCTGTTTTAACCTGAGTGTCTGTGATTTCCAGGGTTCTACATTCTTCTGGTATGGTTATGGGTCCTTTTGGGGGTGAGAAGGGGGTGAAATTTGCACTGAACCTGTCTGCCAGGGTGTTGGTGATATTGGTTAGTTCAGTGTATTTTTTCCATTCTGCAATAACACCGAGCAGATCTGAGGATTGCCACTTAGATTCTTGACATAGCTAAAGAATGCCTTGTGGTTATCTTTGGAGTCCTTGGAAATTTTTCTTTCGAAGCTCGCCTTGCATGATTTTATGAGGGATTGTAGTTTCTTGCTGCTACTGATCAGGGATGTCTTCCCTTCTTGGGATTTTACTCTTTTCTGTACTAGTTTCCTCCTTCTATTGTACAGCTTGTTTATGGCAGGGGTCCACCAGACTGCTTTCCTTTTCTTGGAGGAGTGAGTCTTGGTTTTGCTTGGGGTAGCACGATCCATGCATTCTTGCAGGTGACCACAGAATGCATTAGTAAAGGGTTTTGCAGCTTGGACAGCGTTGTCCTTTAGCATGGGGGCTTTGAAACTTTCCACCTCGGTCTTAAGTAACGTGAAGTTTGCTCTTGAAAAGTTTTTTCATGGTGGTTTCCTTGTCCGGGGGTGGGGGCGGAATGTGGATATCCAAAGTGATTTGTTTATGGTCAGAGCTAACCAGCAAGGGGTTGACCTCCGATGTGAACACCGGTCGCCCATGTTGGTGATGACCAGATGCAATATGCTGTCACCTCTTCTGGGAGTGTTGACCAGCTGATTCAGGGCGTTTGAGTTTATAAATTCTAGGAAATGTTGGGCAAGGGAGTTAGTACTTGAGTAGTTCTCCCAGTTAATATTTGGGTAATTGAAATCACCCAATATTAGAGTATTTGGTAGGACCTTTATGTTTCCCAGTGTTTCCAGAAACGCAGAATGGGGGTCCTGGGACATGGTGGGTGATCTGTAGCAAGCTACAAATTGTACTGAAGTTTTGCCAGTTGTTAGTTGCACGTGGTTGATCTCTGAAGCATTGTGCTATGCCACTAACCTGGAGATGTGGGTATCCTTGATGAATATGGATAAGCCCCCACCTTTTGCCTTTCGGTCCGGGTTCTGTGGCCAAAATGTATGGTATGAGTTGTAGCCTAGTAGTGCTGGGGTGCTCTCTGGAGCCTTAAACCAGGTTTCTGTTACTGCACATATATCGATTTTCTCCATACTGAAGAGTACCTCGAGTGCATGCATTTTGAGGTTTACACTTCTGGCATTGAGTAGGATTACCCTTAGTTTTTTGTTACTTGTGCTATTTACGGCAGTGGGTTTGTCTTTTGAGCCTTGCATTAAAAAGGCACTATGTGGGTGGCAAGAGCCTTGGCCAGTATTCAAAAGCCTAAGGGTGACAGGTGCAAGCCGTCTCTAGCGAAGCAGCGTGGCTTGTCGAGCATGTCATCCCAGGCGGACAGACCCTGGATCCCCTTTGAATGACACCAGAAACTTAGCCAATTGTTGAAATTGATAATTTTGTCTTTATGCCATGGTATCATTCTTGGTGAGGGCAGGATGCTATTCAGGGTCGGGCTCATACCGGCCTGGGCTACATGATCAGAGAGCTCTTCCATGTCTCTTTTCATGTAGTCCAGGGAGGTACGGCTCAGGTCATTCACACCAACATGGACAATGACAGAGTTGTATTTTGTTATTGTTCTGGAGTGACCTGAGTGCTTGTGTTATGTCGCAGATCCTGGCACCCGACAGGCAGCTAACAGTAACCTTCTCCTTATTCAGCCTAGTGAGTGGGACGTCAGTGTGCCTGATTACAGAGTCATCTATTACTAGTATGCTGGGTATGTTATTTTGCCTTAAGGGCTGTGATTGTGTGGCACACTGGTTTTGTGAAGTATGTGTTTCATGGTTTGTGTTGGGGGGTGGAGGTTGCTTGGATGTCTGCTTTGGAGGTCTCTGCTGCTTTTGCAGATTTTTATTTTGAGCCTCCGAGTATGTTTTCGTGTATTTATGTGCATTTTTTGCTGGTGCTGGTTTAATGTGTCTATGTGAGACTGGTGGTGTGATGCAAGTATTTCCCTTCTCCTCTTGACTGTCTGATCCAGTCTTGGGTTGAGAGAGCTTAGCCTCCAGTTTGGCTGTATAATTGCATCTCTCGCATGTATTAGTGTTTGGTGGTAGGAGGAGAGGGTTGTCTGTATACATGAGGCAGTTGTAACATTGCCTCAAAATGCCCAGATTCACCAGTTGGACTGGAGAGTACACCTGAAACTGCCCTTTGGACATACCTGGACAGGTACAGTGAACTGTTTTACCGAATGGCTGGTAAGGTCGAATAGAGAGCCTTGTCCTTCTGTACTGTATAGTGGGGTCTAGTGCTAGGGTTTATAAGTACTTGAAATGAGCTTTGAGCAAGTGCCGGGCTGAGAAATGAACGGCTTGAGTGCTTAAGTTGAGAGTTTGTCTAGTTCCAAGGCAAAAATTGAAGAGGAGACTTTGTGGAGCCGGGAATAGTTATACCCTAGTTAACTGGAGCTGCCCAGTGCACAAAACCAGGCAAATGTGGTTTTTATAGCAAGGAAATGAAAGAGATAGAAATTATTCCAAAATGGCCAATAAGCTACTAATTTCTGGGCTGAAACCTCTCCTCCAGGGATAGATAGGCTGCTCAAAGCTCCCCTCTCTCACAGGTGAACAGAGAAACTTCCTTCTAGCCAAGTAAAATACGGGCAAACACAGATTTGTAACACAGCCCTGAATTCAGCACTAACCTGAAAACGGGACTATACTAGCTTAAAAAAGTGGGAAACAAATGTATGTGTATATATATATATATATATATATATATATATATATATATATATATATATATATATTTGTTTTGTTTTTCAGAAAATAAAGCAGATACAATAAAAAAACACTTTAAATGCACAGAAAAGGATACTTATTGTTATATATCTCAGATAAGAGTTGTAGTCAATGCCCCTAGTAATAAAGTAGGAAGAAACACAAATACAGTAAAAGCAGATGAATAAAATGCAATATATATATATATATATATATATATATATATATATATATATATATATGAAACAATAGAAAACAAACAAACTGATTTAAAGAAGTTACCCAATTAACCAGAAAAAGCTCAAAACTGAGCCCTGTTCCAGCAGTCTTCAATCAGACAAGTTCTAACTGCACACTCCTGCTACTAGGGTACAGGGGAATCTTCTCCAAAAAAAGATGGCCTGAATCAGTGCTCAAGTTATACAAAGAAAGCTAAATCCTACAGGCCTGAATCTGGTCTAAGCTACAGCAACAAGGTGCACCAATTTCTGAAAGAAACAGTTCAAATAAGCAGGCACAATAAGCCTGTGACCAGAAATTTTTAGCTCAGAAGGGCAGAATCCAGCCTCGCCTCCCACAAGACCACAAACCTTCTTAATGTAGAATAACTGGCCTGAAGCCCAAGTGCTTAAACCAGAACTAATACATGTTTAGAATAACAGACACTGAGCCTTCAGTCAGCAATTCCCAGCTTAGAAGGATGTAAGCTACCTGTCCTGCCACAAGAGTGCAGACCACAAACCTTCTTAATATAAAACAACTGGTATGAAGCCCAAGTGCTTAAACCAAAATACTTAGAATGTTGTGTCTTACGGCTTTTAGGAAACCAAAAGACTTATAATAACAGCGACAATTTAATCAGGCTACTACCAAGTAGTAATAAATGCAGCAGAATAAATAAAATTGAGTACTTTTAAGAAGAGGCAAAAGCAAAATAAAGTAGGAGGAAACACAAATATACAGTAAAAGCAGATAAAGTGCACATTTTTTTTTTTTTGTTAGTAAAGTCCAAGGAGAGAGGAAGGAAGAACCTAAGTGGGCTGGCCTTCTCAAATCTTCTCCCTGTATTAAGTAGCGTGAACACTAGACTCAGAATATGATCTCACGGTACTCGGTTAAGTGAGCAAATGAAATGGACTCAGGAGGAGTGTTCAAATACAGACTTACAGGAGGGGTGGGCAACTCCAGAGTCACCAACAATAACACCAAAACAAGAACAGGGAGAGTGGGTAGGGAACTAACTGCAGAGAGACACACAGCACACTATATTCAGTGAAACACACAATTAGGTAACAGAAAAAATGCAACACAGCACTTTAAAAACTGCATATCCCAAATGTCTGAACCTGCGGTTCCTCTTGCACTCAGCAGGATTAATATCGCAACAACACATCATCAGTAGGGTAAAACTAATCTGCCTCACAATGGTCTAAACCCAGATCACGTTTCCTATTAGTGGGTGGACAATCCAATGCTTGGTGAATTCTGCCACACAATGACAGGAAGAGCTGACATCAAAGGATCAAAGTGATGTCGCTATGAAAGCTTGGCCGCCACAAGCCAGTTATCCCTGTGGTAACTTTTCTGACACCTCCTGATTAAAACCCAAAAAGCCAGAAGGATCATGAGGCCCCACTTTCACGGTCTGTAGTCATACTGAAAATCAAGAGCAAGTGAGCTTTTGCCCATCTGCTCCACAGGTAGTTTTTGTCCTCCCTGAGCTCACCTTATGACACCTGCGTTACTCTTTGACAGGTGTACCACGCCAGTCAAACTCCCCACATGACACTGTCCCCAGAGCATGTCATGCCCGGACACCCAGGGGCTTGGAGACAGAAGCAAGAGCCCCGGTGGGGCTTACCCCCCTGACTCATCAGGTAAGTGAAAAAACAATAAGAGTAGTGGTATTTCACCACCGGCTGAGCCTCCCACTTATTCTACACCTCTCATGTCTCTTCACAGTGCCAGGCTAGAGTTAAGCTCAACAGGGTCTTCCTTCTCCCATTAGTAAGAACTATTCATCTGAGCACCCCGAAAAGGCACCAACTTGGCTTACAACAGGAAAAACAAGGTTCCTACTTAAGAGTGAACCTGCAAGCTAACCTAAAAATTACAGACTGAGGATAAGAAAGAAATCATGTACAGTACTGTTACTATTATGCAAAAAGCCCAGAATTTCCAGACACAAGATATACAAAAAGATTAAGAGAGAAATTGGAGGAAAGAAAAATACTTCCACAAGAAAAACTGTCAGAAGCTTCAAATAAAAAATTGTGTTCATTAATGCAACAGATTTCTGAAACACATTATATAGACAAAGAAACTATGAACTGTTTGGAAAAAGAAACATCTGAGGAAGGGCGAAAATATAAACAACAAAACCTAGAAATTTTTGAAAAGTATAAAAAAGAAATATGGACATGGGTAAGAAAGACAGATTTGATATGGTGCAATATTTATGCAAAGTCAAAAGCCAAATTAATCAATACAAAAAAGCCATCCCCAAAGATAGTTGAAGAGAAATATAGACAAAGGCATCCAGATATGGAACATTTCACAATAAAAAAATAATATCACAAAGAGGAAATGTAGAAAAGGAGATTAGTAAAATAAAAGTTAAAAAAATAGAAGTGGAAGTTATGGAATGCCTGTGAATTGAAGGATTTGCTGCAGAAGGTCTAACACAGGTTGCATCACAGCATGATGGAATGACTCCCCATAGTAAGGAGAAACAGGAAGATCAGGAGACATCTGAAGAAGAAATATGGACATGGGAAAGAAAAAGAGACTTAATATGGTGTAATATTTATGCAAACAGGAAAACAAAACTAATCAATACAAAACAGCACCACCAAAGATATTTGAAGAAAAATACAAGCAAAGGAATCCAGACATGGAAAACTTTACAATACAAAAAATAAGAAGACAAAGAGGAAAAACAGAAAAAAAGATTAGTAGTTGAGAAGTTAAAGAAACATAATCTGAGGTTATGGTCTGCCTGAGAAGTGAAGGAATAAGTGTAGAAAATCCAACTCAGAAAGCACAACAGCAGGATACAGCAATATACATCCAAATTAAGGAGAAGCCAGTAGAATGGGAAGCAACTGGTCAGTTGCCATATGAAGATATTTTGGAGCCTTCTACAGAAAACCAGTGTAGACATTCTTGAAGCTGGACAGCAAGGGAAGAAACAGGAAACTATTGCAACTCTGAGGTGGTCAGTGATGAGGAGAGATAGGCTAGTGAGTTTCCCATATGACAGAGCAAGGGATGACACAGGAAGAAAATGAAGAAAATGTGCCACAGGAAAATGTTACAGAACTTTCTATAGAACATCTACAGAAAATGGAGAACAAAAAATGTGCCGAAGAGTTGCTTGACTTAATAGAGATAGACAGACATATTAAGATCAATGAAAGAAATACCGACTGCAGAAGGTCACTAAAACCCAAAAAGTTAGAAGTTTGATAAAACAAATGAATAGAGTAATTAGGACTATCCATAGAGATCCATGTGATATAACAGAAGTAAACAGGATATTACTCTGCAGCTAAATTAACAACATAAAATTATATGACAAGAACACAGGGCAGTAAGGGAAAGGAAGGGAGAAACTGAATACTGTCATGGAAGAATCGAATAGAGAAAACTATAAAGCAATTAAGATAAGAAGTCTCACTGTTAGAAGAGTACAGAAGAGGGAACAGATCAACAAAATTACTCAGAAAGACAGACATGATAAAAGCAATGCACAGTATTACAACAGATCAAGATTTATTATGCACTATCGCAAATAATAAACTAAAAATATCAGCACATACAAAAAAAAAAAAAACTGGAAGATACACAGATAAATATAAAGGAAAAGTAAAAAATAAGCAATTTTTGATGACTCAAAAAAGTTTTACAGAGAATTGGGAAACAAGGTAAAAGGAACTGAAAGGCCACCAAAAAAAGAAGAAATAGATACATTTTGGAGAAGTATTTATGAAGATCCTGTGGAAAGTACAGTTGTGTACACTTACCATAAATGTAAATGTTCAAATGTATTCACTGTTGCAGTCATTACATTTGGGTTATCTGCCTGCAGGAAGCCCTCAGCCGGCCTGAATATCAAAGTCTTGGGTCCTGCGTCGGATGCTGTCTCTTCTTCCATGACATCAGGTAGTCAGGGGTATAAAGCATGCAGCCGACGCCATTACATCAGTTTTTCTTGCCTCAGATGTCAGGTGCCCCCATAATGGGAAGCAATGATATATATATATATATATATATATATATATATATATATATATAAAAGGTTATACATCCAATAAAAAGCAAATACACCAGAAAGCTGAAATACACTAAACAAGAAGAAAGGTATAGCCAAGAGAAGTCAGGGGGCTGGAGGGAGGCTAACCGGGACTGCAACCGTGAATACACTCAAACATCTACATTTACGGTAAGTGTACACAACTGTACTATGTTCTTCATGTTTCACTGTTGCAGTCATTACATTTGGGTAGATTCCCAAAGCTAAGGTAGGGAGGAGGAAGTTAGAGAGCATTAGGACCATCTATTAAGTCCTGCAAGAATGCAGTGGCAAAGCCAGCTCTGGATTTAGAAAAAATAGACAAGTGGTAATACTTGGTGAAGGTATGTACAGAGCTCCAAGTAGCAGCTTCTAGGATGTCCCTAGTTGGGACACCTCTGAGAAAGGCTGTAAAGGCAGATGCAGCCCTGGTGGAATGTGATCTTATCCCCTGTGGGGTAGGTTTTCCATGGTGCTTATAGCAGAAATAAATGCAATGGCTTATCCATTTAGAAATGGTTTGCTTTGAAATGGCCTTCCCCTCTGCTCCTGCAGCAAAGGCAACTAGCAGCTGTTCAGTTTTTCTGAGAGGCTTCGTCCTGTCCAAATAAAATCTAAGTTGTCTGTGCATATCCAAAGAGTGCAGAATTTGTTCTCCTTTGTTCTGTGGATTAGGAAAAAAGGTTGGTAAATGAATGGACTGATTAAAGGCCACACTGGATACCACCTTGGGCATAAAGGAAGGATTGGTCCTGAGGGACACCCTGTCAGCATAGAAGATGATGAAGGGCTCCACTGCCATGAGTGCCTGTAATTCAGACACTCTTCTTGCTGAAGTGATGGCTAGAAGGAAGGCTGTCTTCCAAGAAAGGAATTTCAACTCTGCAGTTGCAGCTGACTCAAAAGGAGGTAGAGTGAGCTTTTCCACTACAAAGTTAAGGTCCCAGGCTGGAGTAGGGGATCTCCTGGGTGGTCTTAAATTTTTGGCACCTCTGAGAAATTGTTTCAACAGGGGGTGAGAGAAAAGGGGAGTCTCAGTATTATAATGTGCTAAAATGGCTGAGTCATGAATTTTAATAAATGAGAAGGAAAGGCCCTTGTGGAGAATCTCAGTTAAGTATTGAAGAATACTTGGTAAGATGGGCACTGTTGTGCCCATCTCCTGAGTCTGGCTCCGGGAACAGTGTCTTTTCCACTTTTCAGCATCCTTGCCTCCAGAATGACATCTAGCACCTGCTTACTGAGGGATGCTATTGGAGGGCTCAGGGAATTAGCCAGGCTGCAAGGTTCAGGGTTTGAAGCTGAGGGTGCAGAATCTGGCCCTCCTGCTGGGACAGCAGGGAAGGGGTCTGAGGCAGGTGCCATGGTTCCAGCAGTGACATACTGCGCAAGAGGGGTTACCAGTGCTGGCGTGGCCAGTCTGGTGCAATCAGTATTGTCCTTGGTTTGTCCTGTTTGATCTCTAGCAGAACTTTGAGAGGAAAGGTAGAGGGGGAAAGGCATAAACTGAGAGGCTTTCCCAGGTGAAGGACAGGGCATCCACTTTCCAAGCTTGACGGTGGGAAGTCCTTATGCAGAATTTGTCCAATTGGCAGTTCTGAGGGGAGGCAAACAGGTCCACCTCTGGGTACCCCCATTTGTTTCTCAAAATGTTGAATATCTTTGGTTCCAGTTTCTACTCGTGTGGGTCCATGAGATTTCTGCTTAGGTCATCTGCCAGTGAATTTAGCTTGCCTGGCAGGAATTGAGCTTGTAGGTGCACTTGGTAGCTCAAGACTGTGTTCCACAGAGCCATGGCTAGTCTGCAGAGAGGATATGAGTGGGTTCCTCCTGCTTGTTTATGTACCACATAACAGTGGTGTTGTCTGTCTTTACCAGTAATTGTCCTGGAAGGATGTGGTCCTTGAAGGCTGTCAGGAAATTCCGTACAGCTAACATTTCTTTTTGATTGATATGCAGGTGCATTTGACTCGGGTTCCATTTGCCCTGAATGCACTGCCCTGCCAAGTGAGCCCCCCATACATAGTCTGATGCATTTGTTGTTAGGGTTTGGGCGGCAGAGGGTAGAGTGAATGGCAGTCCCTTGTTGTGGTAGCAGGCCTCTGCCCACCAAAGGAACCCTGTCTTTATACAAGGAATGATAGGAATCATTGACTCCAGGTCCTGAGAATGTTGACACCATAGGCATTTTAGATACCATTGTAGTTTCCTCATATGCAGTCTTGCATATGGAATTAATAGAATGCAAGAGGCCATGAACCCCAGGGCTTGCAGGATTTTCCTTGCAGATAGCTTGGTCTTTGTAGCCAGTAGTTTGAAGAAGGCTGTCAAATAAACTTGTTTCTCTGTCGTGAGGTAAGCCATCTGGGAAGTTGTGTTCAAGCTTACTCCCAGGAATACAATTTGTTGGCAGGGTACTAGATGTGATTTCTTTTCGTTTATGGTGTACCCCAGCGAGGTCAGAAGTTTCTTTACAAATGCCAGATCGTTTAGTAGCATGTCCTGGCTTTCTGCCTGAATTAGACAATCTTCCAGGTATGGGTATATTTGAATATTTCTTTGCCTGCAAAATGCAATGACTGGAGCTAGGCACTTTGTGAATACCCTGGGCGCAGTAGATAAGCCAAAGGGAAGTGCAGAGAACTGATAGTGCATGTAGCCTGCTCTGAAGTGTAGGTATTTCCTGCAAAAGTCCCTTATTGGAATGTGCAGGTAAGCTTCCTTTAAGTCTAAGGTCGCTAACCAGGCATCTTTGCCTAGCATAGGAAGCAGCTGATGAAGTTTTAGCATTTTGAATTTTGGGATTACCAAAAATGTGTTTAGAATACAGAGGTCCAGGATAGGACGTCAGGAGCTGTCTTTTCTGGGCATCAGGGAAAGGCTTGAATAAAACCCTTGTTCCCTTTATTCTGCTGGTACAGGTTGAATAGCCCTGATACATAGAAGAGAGTGAACCTGCTGTTGAGCCTCTGCCCTCTGATTTGGGGGTAGGTCTGGCCAACTGTTTGGGGTTGGTAAGGTATGGAAGTGGAATCTGTATTCTTGGGAAACTATATTTAAAACCCATTTGTCCTGGGTAATGAGTTCTCAGTTTTTTGTATGCAGGGCGATCTTTCCCCCAGAGGGAGCAGACAGCTGAGCATGGCTTGGAAGGTTTCAGGTTAAGTCATTGTGACAGTTTTCCATAGGGGGGTGTCTTACTACTTCCAGCTTTGGAAGTGGGAGCCCCTCACTGCTTTGTCCTGTGAGTACCTTGGGACTGAAGCCTGGGTGTTCTGCTGGTTCTGGGTTTGGACTGAGAAGGCCTGAAAAAGGCAGGGAAGGACCAATTTTTAGAGGGAAAAGGCCTACTAAATCTGGGAGGCTGTACTTGCAGGAAATCTTTAACAGTTTGCATAAATTTAGCTTTTTCCTCCATCTTTTTGAGTACTTCTTCTGCTTTGTTGCCAAACAGGCGGTCTTGGTTTAAGGGAGCATCCAGTAATTTAGCTTTAACATGAATTGGCAAATTCTGCTCCTTAAGCCAAGCATGCCTTCTAAGAACAGACCCAGTGACAGCAGCCCTGCAAGATGCTCTAAAGAGTCAAAACCACAATGCAAAGTATGTTTTCCAATTTGTTCAGCAGAATGCATTAAATCCTGTAATTCTTTATTTTCAGCACAGTCAGGAATCAACATAATTTTCTGTTTAAGTAGTCCCATAATATGTTGCTGATACTTTAACATATGAAAGTGGCAGTTTAAGGCCCTAATGGCCAAAGTAGCAGAAGTGTATACCTTCTTACCCCATCTGTCCAAGGCCCTGGAATCTCTATCAGAGGGGTAGGGTTTTTGGCAGTAGTAGCCTTAATGCTTTTAGGTCCCTGGGAAATGGTTTCTGGGTCCGCTGTAGGATTCTTGAAGAGAAACTTGCGAGAGTCGGGTACTCTGTAATACCTGTCAGGTTTCCTGGGAGCTGGAGGTAAAGTGTTGGGGCCAGGCTAGATTCCAAGAAGGCATCATCTACAATGTCCAGGACAGGAAGGATAGCTAAAGGCCTGTGTTGAGGTAGGAGTAAGAATTCCCTAAGCCTCGTTTTGGAGTCAGAGTAATCCTGGCTTTCCCAGCGGAAATGCTCCCTAAGAGTGTGCAAGGTTTCACCAAAAAAAAAAAAAATCTTCTAGAGGGGAGGCAGAGGGAATGGAGACCTCTGCATCAGAATACTCATAGGTAGATAAGGGCAAATCCTGGTAATCAGAAGAAACAAAAATTTCAGAATCCTGATCAGAAGAATCAGAAAGAAAATCAGTTCTAGGTCTCTCAGAGAGAGAAGGGTGGCTTCCCCTAATTAAAATAATAAGGTCTTTAGCCATTCTTATCATTTGTATTTTAGGTATATGGGCCTGACCATGCGGTTTGGACGTTGCTTTTCTAGGCGTGGGTCGAGTTTTAGGCCTTGAAGAAGAAGATGGTGTCGGTTTGAAATGCAAGTCAGTTGACCTGAATACACCCTGAGAAACCGGTGCCTGCACAGCGGCTCCGGACCCATCAAAGTTAGAGATATCCACAGGTTCCATGGTCGAAGAAGCACCTCGTGGCATACCGGACTCCGAATGGGTCTCGGTAGAGGCCTGCGAATCTGAAGTAGCGGGTATCATGGGCTGCGAAAGCGCCTCACTGAGTAGCGGCGAACTGGTGACTAGCTTAACGGAAGTGTCATCAACAGCTTTGGACCTATGCGGTCTGTCTCTGTCTTTATCTTTACGTTTTTTTCGGAATGTCAGTAGTCGGGTAGCTTACCAAAGCCATTTCGGGATAATTAAACCGAGTATCAAAATAGATTGAAGCAAAAATGAACCGACGACGAATAGTTCAGGGATTGAATAAGGCACAAAACCAACAGTGAGGGACGTCGTGGTCTGGGCCTAAGCAAGGAATGCAGTACGAATGAAAATCTTTATGAGGTATTTGATTTCCACAGGTAATACAATTGTTTACTTTTACTGACATCAGATTAGAGCAAGAAAAAGGATCCACAATGGGCTACTTAGCTTTTTTGAAGACTTTGGTTCTGAAACTCGAAAACAAATATGTCAGGAGTCGGCCGACCGGCACTTGCGTACTGCTTCTGCTTCGGGCACTGCACGGCAAGAAAGACTGATGTAATGGCGTCGGCTGCATGCCTGCATGAAGAGACAGCATCCGACGCAGGACCCAAGAATTTGACATTCAGGCCGGCTGAGGGCTACCTGCAGGCAGATAACCCAAATGTAATGACTGCAACAGTGAAACATGAAGAACATCACAACAAAGATGCTAAATGGATGGGAAAAGTAAAAGAAAGAATAAGAACTTCAAAGCTATAGGAAATGAAATGGGATGAAGTAACAGCCAGAGAGATTGAAACAAAGTTAAGAAAAGCTTCTAAATGGTAAACCCCAGACCCAAATACAGTACCTAACTTCTGGTTAAAAGTATTAACATCTTTGCACAAAGATTTAGCCATGAGTAAGAACTATTTACATGCGCACTCCGAACAGACACCAACCTGGCTAACAGCACAAAAAACAATTCTCCTACATAAGAGTGAACCTGCAACCTACCCTAAAAATTATAGACCAATAACTTGCCTTCCCACGATGTACAAACTATACATCGAAACTGATGCTGACAGAGTTTATAGTCATTCAGAAGACAACAAAATTATGGCAACAGAACAAAAGGGCAACAAAAGAAAGTCATATGGAACAAAGGATCACTTGTTGTTAAATAAAGTAATAGTGGAGAACTGTAAAAAGGGGAAAACCTAAGTATGGCATGGATTGACTGCAAAAAAGCATTTGACAGTATCCCACATTCATTGATAAAAATGCTTAAAAATATATAAGATAAACCCTACAATGATAAACTACATCACAGCGACCATGAAACAGTGGCAAACCACTTTGTAGTTAAGCCAAGATAAAGAACAAATTATTACTCCAGGGATAAAATTCCAAAGAAGGATATTCCAGGGTGACTCTCTCTCAATGTTACTCTTTTGCCTTGCCCTTAATCCATTAAACTGTCTTCTTAACAGATTATGTCAATTAGATCAGGTAATTTGGCTCCCAGAAAGCAACGAAGTGTAAAGACTTCTCATCTTGTCTTTGTCAATGATTTAAAATTGTACAGCTCATCAGATGAGGAACTGAAAGCACAACTGCAAGCAGTCAAAACTTTTTTCAGATGACAGAAGAATGTCATCTGGTCTTGATAAATGTGCAAAAGCAACCTTTAAAGCAGGAAAGCTGCAGCACCAAGAAAACATCAGTTTGGGACAAGAATGTGATATAAAAGAAATTCAGCAAGATGGAGTGTGTAAATATTTGGGAACTGATGAAGGCTCAACAATAAAACATGAATGAATGAATGAATGTGTCTTTCGGCTTTTCCCGGTTAGGGGTCACCACAGCGGAACTCCGGTCCGCTAATGATTGGCAGTTGATTTTTACGTACCGAGTTGCCAGCTCTGCCGCACAACCTTCAACGAAGGTACGCCCATTCACGCATGTCAAACTTAGTAAGGAACATTTTAGAAGACTTAAATTAGTCCCGAAAACAGCATCGCTGTTTAGGAACAAAATTCAGGCTATAAACCAGTTTGTTCTTAATGTCCTAACTTACAGTTTTGGAGCGACTGAATGGCCCCAAAAGGTGCTGGACAGATAAGACAGGAAAACAAGAAGGATGCTTCATGCTCATCAAATTATTTATAAACATCAGTGCATACCAAGATTATATATTCCCTGCTTCAAAGGAAGTATGGGCCTACTTGAAATTAATTACATGTATAGATCTGCAATTGTGGGACTGCATACATATCTGCTGACATCACAAGACCCAAATATAGTGAAAGTTTTGATACATGAGCTTTCAACAGGTCAACGAAGACTGCAGAGACTAGGTTACCTCTCATTCCTGGTTTGATTAATACTTATGAAGTTAAGGAGGGCTATAGTAGTGTTAAGATTAGGGTGGAAGCTATTCTGTGTTGGAGACAACAGATTATTGTCTGTGTGATGATGTGAGGTATCACCAGCTATTCCAGGGGAAGTAGGTCTGTGGATGTGTAACATATGCCAGTATAGCTAGCTGGAGTTTTGTAAAGAATTATATGTCACTTATACATCAAACTGATTGGCACAGATGTTTTTGTTGAAAATGTATTTGTAAACCTGCTTGTGCTAAAAATGTACCAACAGTGGTTCCTGCCGGACAGAAAAAAAAATACACCTGTATGTCAGACTGTACTGTAACTGTTGAAATGAATATAATGTAACAGATGATACTGAAATAGAAGAGGTTAATCTCAGTCCAGCTAACTTTGAAAAATAGTCTGAAATTAAATCACCTGGTTTAGGCCATAAAGACTGTGTCTCACAGTTCTGACTGCAGCGAGAGACAAAATGTCTGTGAAAACCAGGACTAGGAATTCTACTGTATTGTCCTTGGGGTGAACTAACTGCTACCCTAGAAGGGTGGAAGTTTTGAAACAGTTTTATAACTTTCATGTGCTATAGCACATCTCAGCAAAGCTCTATCTGTGTGCTTGGTAACACATATGTGCTTGATTCTGGTTCAGTTTCTAGTAAAGGGGGAGGTGATGTGGGAACCAGAGTCAGATGACCAGATATATGTGATGTCATTCTGTAATCCAGCACTTAAATTATGTTTTAATACTAAATGAGTCAGAAGTCTCAGGGCAGTCAGTTTCTGAAATCTGACAAAGAAAGAAGGACTACTCACCTATTCATCTTGCCTTGCATTAGTAAGTAACCAGGGAATAGTAATTATTTAGATCAGTCAGGAAAACAGAGTGAGATTAGTTAAGTACTGGTTTTCTTTATTTGTGTGAATCTATCCATCTGTGTTATTTTAAATATTTCCTGTGTCTGAAACTCTGGTTTATTGTAAATATATATTGACTATTTTCATGTTTTTTTACTATTAAATATGTTTAAACATTTCATTGTGGCTAGTCTTTTAGAGAATATGTAACCCTTTGAGAATATTTATATTTATTTGGTGACACTGTGGCCACTCCTGAATGCCTTGCTGCACTGGCCAAATACTACCATTTGTATTAATATCAATTTTACACAGTATAATTGGGTACCCTTGTAACAGCCTTAGAGTAGCCGGCTTTGGAGTGTTCTGGTGGCAGTAGCCCTTATAGTATGGGCAGAGGGACATAACTGGTAAATCTGTGGCAGCCTTTCCCAGGTGAGTGTGTGTGAGTGTGTGTGTGTGTGTGTGTGTGTGTGTGTGTGTGTGTGTGTGTGTGTGTGTGTGTGTGTGTGTGTGTGTGTGAAAATCAAATCCCATGGAGTGTACACACAGCACTAGTTTCACAGAGAAGTTGGCAGAGGACTTGGCTTGGAACAATCTGCTGAGGACTCAACTCTACAGCTGTGCCAGTGGGAAGTCTTATTGGGGGCCTGGAGAAAAAGAGGGAAACCCAGCCCCCGGGACTGAGTGTGTTCAAGTTCCCTGTGTGCTCTTAAGGGAAATTGTGCTTGGTGCAGAGAGCTGCATCTGGAAATACTGTGTGTATCTATTTTTTGTTCCAAGTGAACGTCCCTCTCTAGTGTCAATGGTGAGGATTAGGGACATCATATACTGGTGGCTGATTTCTCAAGTGAACCTGGAGAAACGCTGCTCGAGAGGAATGAGCCTGTCTGGGAACACATTAACTCATACCCTGTCTTGAGAACCCATCTGCATTGGCATTGCTGACCCCACTACAGTGCTGCACTGTCATGTCATATGCCTGCAACCCTAGGCTCCACCTTAATAACTTGGCATTTTGCTGGCTGTCTCGATGTAGCCATGTTAAAGGATTATGGTTTGTAACTACTAGTGAATTTCCTTCTATACAGATAGGGTTGAATTTTCTGCAGTGCCCATGCTATGGCTAGACATTCTTTGTCTACAGCTGCATAAAAATTCTTCCCTGGATTGGAGTCTATGGCTGAGATACACCACTGGTTGAAATTGCAAAGCTGATGAATTGTGTATTAAAATGGAAAACAAGTCATCTGATTGAGGAACAGCAGAGGGGCTAGGTTGGTTGACAAGACCAGAAAAGCTTGGGTTCTTTTGATTTAAAGTTTGGAGACTGGTGTAACATGAGTTCTTCTCAAACAAAATCCTTTACTTGATGCTATTTCTGGGGTATTTATGTTTTTGTATATTATATGCTTATTTTTTCTCCAGGCTTCCCAAGCTTTAGCCCTCTGGTTTATATGTGTTTGGTTTGTGTGAACAGCCAGAGTGTTTGGTGTGTAGTGATTCTTTTAGTTCTTATAGGGACATATGCATTTAGAATACTATGGAAAGTTATGTTGAATAGGGAGGGGGAGACTGTCTAGTTGAACGGGTATTATTTGGTACCAGTTTATTAATTTTAAGTTTGAGGTGACAGTATCTTTTTGGAATGACAGATTGCAAGAGTGACTGTAGTGGTTGAGTTTATGGATAATGTGGCAGTCTCATATAGCGAGGGTAGGGAAGTGGTTGCTTAGGCTGTAAAGGAGAGCACCAGGGGAGGTTACTTTTTTGATCGGTTGCAGGTCCCCTGTCTTTTTTGGCAGCAAAGAGAAGTATGAATAAATTCCGCATCCTTGTTTGGTCAGGAACTCTTGGATGGGTTGTTTTTCTAGAAGTTTCTGAACCTCTAGAATGGCACTCACCCTTTGATTTGGCAGCACATCAGGGAGATTCCTCCTGGGGCTTGGAGGTGGAAGGGAAATGGGAATAACAGTAACCTCTGGAAATAATGTTTAGCACCCAGCTGTCATTTGTCACATTTGTCCAGGCATCTAGGTGCAATGAAAATCTGCCCCCAACTGCCTAGAGTAAGACAGTCAGGCAACACTTCAGGAGCATTGGTACGGCCTGTCAGAAAAAGATTCTCTGAAGCCCTGATTCTGTGGACCACCTCTGCCTCTAGGGCAGCTTCTGCCATTGAATCCTCTTCCTCTGCCCCTGGAAGAGGAATCTTCTTGGGACTCCAGGAAAGAACCTTGGTATTTTTTGAACCACATCTTCTTCCCATTCTGAGGGTTCCTGGAAAAGGTCTGTTGGGGGGAAGAAAACAATAAGATCTTTCCCTCCTGCTTGCTGCTGGTAAGTGTTTCTTTGGCTGATGGCCCAAAAAGAGAAGAACCATCAAAGGGGGTGCTGATGAAGGACACCTTGAAGGGTTCCACAAGCCCATAAAGCCTAATCCAGGCATGTCTCCTGAGGGCTATGCCTGTACCGGCTGCTCGAGAGGTTCTCTCTGCAACATTAGAGATCAGCCTCATCAGGGAATTAGATATGGAGGAAAGAGTGGCCAACTCCCTGCCAACAGATCCCTCTGTAGACACATGAAGTGTGCCAAGTAAGTCAATGCTCTCAGTGTAAAGGTAGCTGAGTGGCGCACAGCTACAGTTATCCCGCTCCACAAGGGAGGATCCGCCTTGGATCCCGGGAACTACCGTCCCATCAGTCTGACAAGCCTGATCTGCAAGGGCATGGAACGCATTATCATGGAACTTATAAACAAAGAAATTGGCAACCTTCAAACACTGGACCCCACCCAATTTGGGTTTGTGAAGGGCCGATCTTGTCTTCTGAATCTGATTGACTTCTTCGAATAGGTCTCCAGAGCTGTGGATGAGGGTAAGGTGGTCCACACAGCCTACCTGGACCTCGCCAAGGCCTTCGACACCATCCCCCACTCTGGAATCATAGATAAACTTACTAAGTTGGGCATAAATCCCTACATCAACTTGATGGGTTGCCAACTGGCTTACTGACAGAACCCAGACTGTAAAAATAGCCGACTCCATATCCAACCCCAGGCAAGTGACAAGTGGAGTACCTCAGGGTTCAGTCCTGGGACCACTCTTGTTTGGCATCTACTTCTCTGAAGTACAGGCCAACACTACGGGACTCTGGCTAACAAAGTTTGCAGATGACTGCAAACTGGGAGCCATTATTGAATCCCCAAATGATGTGGATATTTTACAAAAGGGCCTTACAGAAACAGATGCCTGGTGCCAGAGCCATGGACTCAAGCTTAATGTCAAGAAATGTATAGTTATCCCCTTAGGAAAAAAACATGTACCATGAACTATCACATAGGTGGCAGGACACTAAACATCGAAAGTGTAATGAGAGACTTAAGGACACAAGTGGACAGTGGTCTCACTTTCGATAACCACATCGCCACAACAGTCAGGAAATCCTTCTATGTGGCACACCTCATCACTAAGGGCTTTTCATCCAGAAAAAAGGAGGTCATTGTCCCACTGTACTCATCCCTCATTAGACCCATTATAGAGTATAATGCCCCATTTGGTATGTACCTCACAAGACATCTGCAACAGCTGGAAAGGCCACAGAAATACCTCACTAAAAGAATCACAGGCCTAAAGCAGATGCCATATGCTGACCGTCTAAAAAACCTCCAGCTATACTCTGTGGCATATTGTCTACTCAGAGGCAATCTCTGCTTAACATACAAGGCCATGTCAAACCCTGAGTTGTTGGACATGCTCCACTTAAAGAAATCCCATTCCCTCAGAGCCACACGCTCCAGGGATCTACACCTTATCATCACAATGACCAAAACATGCTGGAGGGATAGGTTCCTGACCCAAAGACTCCCCATACTCTGGAATAGACTGCCCATACATGCCAAGCAGAGCACCTCATTGGCCCTCTTCAAAAAGAACCTTGATGATTGGATGGGAGATAGGAAATTCACCCCGGGGATCATGCCAGTCTCCCTGCTAGACAGGGGCCCAGAGAAGTAAATATTGTGGGAAGTACCAACCTATGAACCTATAAACATGCTTCCCCTTGTCTGTCCAACGTCCAAGACTCTGTTTTTGGGAAGTGAACAGTGGAGCTCTGTTCTGCTAGCTTCTTCTTGATGGCTGCAGACACCACAATAGCATCAACTAGAACATACTTGCTCCAGTATTGCGAGATCTGGAGGGGGGCTGTGGTACTTATCCACATGGTTGAGAATAGGCTCCACGGTGTCTGGCTCCTTCCACCCCTGGCATGAAACTAAGTCAATAAGTTCATCCTCCAATGGGGGCACCCAGGACATAGATGGACCCGTCCTGAAGGCTTTCAGGAAAACCGAGTCCTCAGAAGAAGGGGGCTGAGACGACCATCCACCCTTCTGTTTCAGGATCTCTAAAACATCCTCAAAGGAGATGTTGGGTGGAGATCGGGGGGATCCTTCTCCCTCATCAGAGTTGGTATCTTTGGTCAATGACTCCAAAGGGGAGTCCAAGTGCTTCCTCTTGCACTTTTTTTTCGGCTGGACCTTCCCCATGGGGTGTTCGGGGGAGGAATCGGAGGAAAGGGGCAACCCCTGCAGAGGGTGGTCCTGGAGGGGTTGACTACAGACAGGATGAATGGGCTCAAAACTCGGATCAGCTGGTGACTGGATAGAATCTGGAGGAACACATATCAAACCCTGGAGAAAGTTCTTTCTACCACCTGAAAGGCAAACACACCCGGGGAAACTCTACCCCTCCCCCCTGCACTGACATTGCCAAAGAAGAAAAGGGAGAGTCAACCCCGGAGGGGGTGCCTCCAGATAGTACTGGATCCAAACTATCGAGAGCTGAAGCCCCGATGGGGAGAGATGGATTTGACAGGATCGGAGCTGAGGTCAGCCCAGCAGAGTTGGCACCGATGTCTCAGGTACAGGACCAACTCTGCTCCAAAGGCATCTGAGCAGAGCTGGTCTAGGACACTGCTGGAGTTGAAGAAAGGTATATCCTCAGCCCGACGATGGCTCTTTCTGGTAATCCAGATCCTGAAGTTCCAAAGTGACTGGTCAGATTGAAAGAGGAATTTGCACTATGGGAGTTGGAGCTCTCACGGATCTAAGATGGGATGGATACAGGAGAATCAAAATCCCCAACAGTATCTGAGCCTTGATGAAACTCCACATCATCCTGTCCATATCTACATGGGATAGCCAAGAGGATCTACAGGAGGCTGAGGAGTGGGTAGATTTTGCAGAAGACTGACTGGTCCAAGCTGTAGGAGCCGGGGATGGCAATTTACTCCGAATCGGCGTACGGCTCCAACACCTCCAATCTGAGGGCTTAGTATCCAAGGAGGACTTGCTCGGATACAGTGAACTGCATACTCGTATTATATCAGATGGATCCGAGGAGGGTGCTCAGACCCAATGTATTAGGATTCAATAAAATTCAAATCCGAAGAACAGTCTTGGGTGGTCCCAGTTCCGTTATGTCCAAGGAACCTTTAGGATCCGAAGAGGACCGGATGGCTATAGAATCAGAGGCAGCTGGATCTGACAATTTTGGCTTCTTCTCAGGTACAGAGGATGTAGACCCCGAGGATTCTGAAGGTGTATGCCTCTTTAGCTCCTGAGAAGAAGAAGGTTCCAAAGGGTTTAAGTCTCAGATGCTGGCAACTGACCCTTTAATATAAGCTTGTTTCTACGATCTGAAAGAGCATGAGGGTTAAAGGCCATGGAAATATTACAGCTGGTCTCCAAGTGCCCCGGCCCAAGACAACAGACCCACCTGTTGTGGGCATCCGAATTTGGAATTTTGTGCCCACAAGAGATGCATCTTTTATATCCTGTTGGTTTCTCAGAAATGACTCTGAAACACAGAGGGAATCATGCACTCACACACACAACTCTCGTACAACAAAAAAGCTAACTACAAAGCAAAGATACCAGGAATTTTTTTTTTTTTTGGAGCTAACAGGAAAGAAGAGAGAAGAAAAAAGACCTACAGACAACTTACAGAGGAGGAAAGCATGTAGGAGGAGGAGGAACGAAACCCAAACACTCGTGAAAAGACTAACCTAATATCTAACTTACAGTCTAATAAACTAACACAGAAGGAGGTTTAGATAACATAGGAAGAATCTAACAGCAATTCAGAAAAACTAGACAGGAAAAGTTGACCAAAAAATGGAAAAACACTACTTATCTGCTCGAGGCAACGGAATCACATCTTGCTGGAAGGTGGCAAATGAGATCTGAGGAGTTGGGGAGAAGTGAGGCATTATGGGAGAGGGAGGAGCACGAGGATCAGATCATTAGTCTTGTGAAGTGGCTGAATCAGATCCGAAATTGGATCTTAAGACCCATCACTGAGGAAGAATGAAATGGACAAGATCTGATCTTGTGTTTATTTAGTTTTAGAAGGGACATGAGTATTTTACCATCATTTATTTTTAGGGGATTTGAGGGATGGAAAGTTAAGGGAATTGTTGTAAAGTATAGCAGGACCACCTGCCTTTTTTGTTCTATCTCCTCTTAGAATATTAAATCCTGGAGTTAGAATTTTCCTGCTTGTTATATTTTGCTTTATACAAGTTTCAATAGCTAAAATGACATCTGGTGAGTAGTGTGCTATCCAGCCATGAAAGTCGGCTAGCTTACTTCTAATGCTTTGTATATTAAAAAGATGTAGGCTGGATGATTTAGTGGGTTGACAGAAGCAAGTCTGTGAGCTACAAACAAAGGAGGTTGTTGGTGTGTGGTGAAGAGGACTAGGGTTTGAGCAGACATCTCCAAACAGCTTGATAGTCAGGACTGAGTGTAGGATTGAGATGGTCATTTACATGTGGATGTGATCCTAAGTCATAGTTTTAGAAGTAGGACATTCAACGCTGTATAGCTGATCTTGAACAGTTGAATAGTTGATTAAGTGTTAAGGGGAGTATATCTTGGATGGAGTTTAAAGGCTATGAAAAGGTGCCTGGAGGTGGTAAGAGGTTTTTTTTTTTTTTTTTTTTTTGGAGTGCTGCATTCTGGTTACTTTGTAATAAATTTTGCTGCAGACTACAGAAAACATGCTAGCCCACAACAGAACTGTTTCTCTACCATCTAATACATAATAATAAGAAGGGGCTGAATGACATGGAATCAGGAAGTAATTGGACTGTCCTCAGTAAACAATAAACTGAAAAAAAAAAGTTATTTACACAACATATTGTTTCTTCTGTGTTGTTCATTTTCATTCTTCCTCAACTGATGGGGCTGCTTCTACTGGATCTTCGGATCCAAAACTTTCAAGCTCTTCCCTTTATCCATAATGCCTTGCCAACCTAATATACCTTAGGCTGAGTCTGCTGTCTATATATAAATGGACACTCTGTTGAGGAATTTAACAAAGGTAGAAAGGAAAAGGGAAGATGGAGCTCAAACAAGGAACAGAGATTCCTGCAAAAATCATAGATCTTTCCAAATGTAAAGGATGGAGGCAGGTTGGCAGGATGATGAGGAAGAATGAAAATGGGTAACATAGATGGAACGTTATGGTGAGTACATAACTTTACCTGATGTTGTCCTTTTCATTCATTCCTCAACTGATGGGACAGTCCCCAGCTACTGAAATCTCGGCCAGCCCTCATGGAATGATAATACAGAGTACTGCAGAGCCGGACAGCTCTGTTCCTGGAAACCAAACTTAATTTGTAATGAGCAATAAAACTGTAATAATTAGTCCAAGATGTAGCTGCAAAAATGTCACCTAAGGAAGCCCTTAACCAAAAAGCTTAAGAGACTACCACAGATATTGTAGAGTGAGCTCTAGGAGGCTTAGACAAAGATAAACATTTTTTACCATAGACAAAAAAGATACATTTGGGTAACCATTTGGCCAGTATAACTTTGGAAACTGGATTGCCCAATCTGTTAGGAGAGAAGGAAACAAACACCAGGTCATTTTTTCTGAAGTCTTTGGTTCTATGTGATAAAAGCAAAGTTGTCTATGCACATCCAACAGATGGAGCATATACTCCCCTTTATCTGAAAAGTTTAGAAAGAAAACTGGTAAATTAATGACCTGGTTTATGTTGGACTCAAAAGCTACCTTAGGCAAAAAAGATGGGTTGGTCTGCAAAGACACCCTGTCTTTGTGGAAAACCAGGTAAGGAGGTTTAGAAGACAGAGCCTGGAGTTTAAACACTCATCTAGCTGATGTTATAGCAACCAGAAAAATGGTTTTCCAAGACAAAAGTTTTAGATCTGCTGTGATGTTCTAAGGGAGTCTGAGTTAAGGCCTGAAGCATAAAAGTTAAATCCCAAGAAGGAGTAGAATCCTTTAACTGGGACCTACCCAGAAACGCTCCTTTGAGAAAGGCTTTACACAGTTTAGAAGAAGCTACGGTAGAGTTATTTTCGCCCAGGTGGGAATTAGAAATGGCAGCCAAATGAACTTTAACAAGTGAAAAACTAGCACCTTCATTGAAAATCAAAGCCAAAAATTCAAAGACAGATGGCACAGGTGCTGAATGGGATCCAGGTCCTTGCTAAGGGCCCAGAAAACTAATATCTTCCAGTAACTTTTGTAAATATTTCTAGTAGAAGTTTTTTGAGAAGATAATAAGATATGACGGACTAGGAAGGACAGCCTGGGGTGTCTAGCAATCAAAGGAACTGTAGAAACCATGCAGTCAGTTTGAGGCCTGTTAAGTCTGGATGAGTCATCACTGTTGAGTGAGACAGGAGGTCTGGAGCTGGATCCAGTATCCAAGGAGGATGAAGCAGGTAAGGCCAGAGGAAGGGGAACCAGATCTGACAA
Source organism: Protopterus annectens (assembly GCF_019279795.1). Taxonomy (NCBI): domain Eukaryota; kingdom Metazoa; phylum Chordata; order Ceratodontiformes; family Protopteridae; genus Protopterus; species Protopterus annectens. The sequence goes on from NC_056728.1 coordinate 1,461,155,137, forward strand.
GGCCAAAAGGGGATATGAGGATAACTGTACTCTTCAACTGGAATGCTTTTTGTAGAAATTTGGGGATAAGAGGTAATGGTGGGTAAATATAAAGGAGACAGGAGGGCCAATCATGGACTGGAGTATCTCTCTGTGACTCCCCATTTGAAGGGAACAGAGCAAAGAACTGAATGCACTTCTTGTTTAGGGGAGACATGAAAAGGTCGTAGTATGGCTGACCTCATCAACAGAACATCCTCTCTGCCACTTTGCCACTGACGGACCACTCATGAAGCACCAGAATGGACCTGCTTAGTTTGTCTCCAGTCACGATGGATTTCCCCAGAATATGCATTGCTATTAGAAAGTGACTGGAAAAGAACACCCATTGCCACACTCTCACTGTTTCTTGGCAAAGTGGATAAGACCTGGTTCCCCCAGGCCACTGACATATTGTCTGTCTGAGAGGCAATTGTCCCGGAAGGGGGAGTGTCTTGAAAGGCATGCAGTGCTAGAAGTACTGCTCTCATTTCCAGACATTGATATGAATCTTGGCCTCTTCAGGGGGCAACGTACCTTGGACTGTCCTTCCCAAGTAGTCCCCCCACCACAGATGGGAGGCGTCCGTGGTCACCATGGCCACGGACAGGGGTAGAACAAATGGATGACCTTCCAAGAGTTTGTTCGAAAAGCCGTCAAAGAAGGTACCTTTTACATGGCCGTGTGATGTTGACTGAAGCAGTTAAGGAATGTTGAAGAATAGATCACTGACCTGACACTGTCCACTGAAGTATTCGCGTGTGAATCCTGGCCAAAGGAATGAGGGCGATAGCAGCTGCTATGGATCCCAACGCTTGTAAAATTTGTTGTATTGGAAAATAAGTACTTTGTATTACCTTCCTGACCTGGGATCTCAATGTCTGAATTTGAGCAGAAGGAAGAGAAGCTATCTGACTGGCTGTGTCCAGATGAGCACCTATGAACTCCAGACTCTGGGCAGGTGTGAGTTGTGATTTGTTGTAATTGACCTTGATGCCTAGATGGATGCACTACTGGAAGAAATATTCCCTTGCTTGTAGGAGTTGAAACCAGGTTGAGGCAGTTAGGAGCCAGTCATCTAGGCATGGAAACACTCAGAATCACAGCAGTGTCAACTGAGCCGCTAACAGTGCCATGCATTTGGTGAACACCCTGGGGGCTGTGGTGAGACCAAAGGTTAGTGCTCTGAACTGGTAATGACTGGCTTCCAGCCAGAAGTGCAGATATCCTTTGGAGAGCCTGATCACTTTGATGTGATGGTATGCATCTTGAAGATTTGTCAAGCGCATCCAATTGTCCTTTTGCAGTAGTGGCAAACTGGACTGAAACTGTACAAACTGATTTAATTTGCTGATATTCAAAATTGGTCTCAAGTCCCCTGTCTTTTTAGGCACCAAGAAGAATCTTGAATAGGTTCTGGATCCTTTCTGGTCTGGGGGAACCTCTTGGCTGACTCTTTTTTCTCCACCCAATCAGAGGAAAGCAGCGGCACTAGAAATAAAAAAAGCTGCTATAAAAAATATTCCACAGTATTGCAGAGCCAAAGGCCGATCTGTTCCTCGAAATCAAATCTAATTTGTAGTTAGCACTGAAGATATGAGAATGAACCCAAACTGCAGGTGCACAAATATCATCTAAGGAAGCCCTTGACCAAAAGGCTGAAGAAACTGCCATAGACCTTGTGGAATGAGCTCCAGGAGGCTTGGGCAAGGATAAACTTTTTTTCCCATAAACAAAGGAGATACAGTCAGTTAACCACTTGGTCAAAGTAACTTTGGATACTGGTTTGCCAAGTCTGTTAGGAGAAAAAGAAACACATAACTAGTCAGATTTCCTGAAGTCTTTGGTTCTATGAAGGTAAAAATGAAGTTGTTTATGCACATCCAAAAGGTGGAGCATTACATTCCCCCTTAATTGAAAAGCTGGGAAAGAAAAAGTACAGTTTTGTACCTACCATAAATGTAGATGTTCGAAGATCCACATTGCTGCAGTCCTTACACTTGGGTAGTCCGCTGTCCTCGGTCGGCCCGAATATCAAAGTATTAGGCTGACGTCGGTCAAGGCGCTTAAGACTGACATCAGGACGTCAGGGTACAAATGCGCATGACCGACGTCATATCCTCAGTCTTTTCTTGCCCCAGATGTCAGAAGACCCTAAACAGAAAGGTCAAAACCAAAAGACAGCAAAAAACAACCAACCACCCTTGTACTAACCATATGTACAATATATACAATATTCACAATATGTACAACCCAAACCACACAACCGCCTCTAACTACAGAGGGAAGGAGGGAGGGTATTGACTGCAGCAATGTGGATCTTCGAACATCTACATTTATGGTAGGTACAAAACTGTACTATGTTCTTCATCTCACATTGCTGCAGTCCTTACACTTGGGTAGAATCCCAAAGCAGAGATAAGGGAGGATGGCAAACCTATAAAGCAGTAGGAGCTGCCAAAATGCCCTGTAAAATTGCAGTGGCAAAACCAGCCCTCGATTTAGAGTAAAGTGGAAGGTGATAATGCTTAGAGAAAGTATGCACTGAACTCCAATCTTTAGTTGCCACCCCCCTTAAAAAAGCTGTAGAAGTGGCAGAAGCCCTAGTGGAATGAGGCCTAATCCCAGCTGGAATCTCCTTACCATGATGGGAATAACAGAAAGCAATACAAAGCCCAATCCACTTAGAAATAGTTTGTTTTGACACAGGCTTGCCCTGAGAACCCAAAGCAAAAGAAACAAATAACTGCTGAGACTGCCTGAACCCTTTAGTTCTGCTCAAATAATATCGCAACTGCCTGTGTATATCCAAAGTGTGCAAAATCTTTTCCCCTTTATTTTGGGGGTTTGCATAAAAAGTAGGCAAATGAATAGTTTGGTTTAAAGCCACACTAGAAACCACTTTAGGCATAAAGGAAGGATTAGTACGCAAAGATACCCTATCCTTATGGAAAAGTAAGAAAGGCTCAACTGCCATAAGGGCCTGTAATTCAGAAACCCTTCTCGCAGAGGTAATGGCTAACAAAAAAGCAGTCTTCCATGATAAATATTTCAACTCAGCAGTAGCTGCAGGCTCAAAAGGTTGTAGAGTGAGTTTCTCCAACACAAAATTGAGATCCCAAGCAGGAGTAGGAGCTCTCGTGGGGTCTTATATTCTTTGCCCCTCTAAGGAATTGCGTAAACAAAGGATGAGAAAACAATGGTGGGTCACAGTCATAGTGAGCAGAAATTGCTGCAGCATGAACCTTAATAGAAGAGAAGGACAAACCTTTGTCCAGTAACTCAGTAAGATATTGAAGAGCCACACTTAAATTAGGCTTAGAAACATCAAATGCCTTTGCTGCACTCCAAAATAAAAATCTCTTCTATTTATCTGCGTACACTTTCCTTGTACTAGGCCTTCTGGCCTCCAAAATAACATTCAAAACTTGCTGTGGAAGCTGAGACCCTCCAGGGTTTAAAACAGAATATGCCAAGCTGTCAGGTGAAGAGAGTGAAGTTTGACATTGAGTAAATGACTGTTCTCCTGAGACAGCAGGTGTGGAATCGAAGGTAAAGGCCATGGAGGCTCCCTGCATCAGACTTCTCAGTGGTGGGTACCAGTGCTGTCGAGGCCAATCTGGAGCTATTAAAATCATCTTTGGCTTGTCCTGTCTGACCTTCAGAAGTACCTTTGGGAGGAGAGGCAGAGGTGGAAAGGCATACACATGAAGATTGCTCCAATTGAATGAAAGAGCATCCACTTTCCAAGCTGTGGGATGAAACCTTTTTGTGCAAAACTTTGGCAGCTGGTAGTTTAGTGGAGAAGCGAACAGATCTATGTCTGGAGTTCCCCATGACAGTGTCAATTTCTGAAATACATGAGGATCCAATTTCCACTCGTGGGGATCCATAATTTGTCTGCTCAACACATCTGCTAAGGAGTTCTGTGCTCCCGGCAGAAACCTTGCCTGAAGATTTAGCTGTAAACTGAGAGCAGTCTCCCACAAAATCATTGCTTGTCTGCATAGAGGATAAGAATGTGTTCCCCCTTGCTTGTTGATGTACCACATGACAGTTGTGTTGTCTGTTAGAATCAACACCTGCCCTGGAAGAAGTAAATCCTTGAAAGCTATTAATGCAAATTGGACTGCTAACATCTCCTTCAAGTTGATATGTAGATGTAGAAGTCTGGCAGGCCACGTGTCTTGTATCCACTTTCCATTTAGATGAGCTCCCCAAGCTTTGTCTGAGGCATCTGTCGTTAGAATCTGACTCGCCTCTGGCCGGGTCACAAAGAGTCCCTTGTTTAGGTGACATTCCTGAGCCCACCACAAAAATTCCTTTTGAATGCAAGGTATTATCTGAATGACAGCATCCATATCTTGGCAGTGCTGTGTCCATACATTTTGAGATACCATTGTAGCCTCCTCATATGCAGTTTGGCATTGGGAAGCACCAGAATACAAGATGCCATGAACCCCAAGGCTTGAAGGACTGTCCTTGCAGTCAGCCTGGACTGATGAGACAATTGATGGAAGTAAAGAGAAAGATTCTTTTGTTTATCCGGGGTCAAAAAGGCCATCTGGGATGCTGTATTCAGTCTCACACCCAGAAAGCACATGTCCTGAGAGGGTACTAGACTGGACTTTATTTCGTTCACAGAATACCCCAGGAATCTTAGCACTGCTATCACATAGTGTAAATGATGAAGAAGTTCGTCCTTTCCTTGAGCCAGAATCAGGCAATCGTCCAAATAAGGATAGATCTGTATTCCTCTTAGCCTGAAGAAAGCTATCACTGGAGCCAGAACCTTCGTGAACACTCTGGGCGCAGTAGATAAGCCAAAGGGCAATGCAGAGAACTGATAATGAGAAGTCCCAGCCAAAACGCAGATACTTCCTGCAACTTAGCCTGATAGGAACATGAAGGTAAGCCTCCTTGAGATCCAGAGTCACCATCCAGTGATCTTTGCCCAGCAGAGGTAAAAGCTGTTGTAACGTCAACATTTTGAACTTGGGAATGTCCAGATAAGTGTTGAGGATAGATAAATCCAAAATTGGTCTCCACGTGTTCCCCTTCTTTGGTACTAGGAACAGGCGAGAATAAAATCCTAGGCCCACTTCTGGCAGAGGGACCGGTTGTATGGCCCCTATTTGGAGCAGCAGAGAAATTTGTTTGTGAGCCTCTAGTCTTTGCTGAGGAAGAACGTCCGGCATGCCTTTGAAAGGAGGCAAGGTATGGAAATAAAACCTGTAACCTTGGTGTATGATATCCAATACCCATCTGTCATGGGTAATCAAACTCCAATTTTCCTTGAAGAGTGCCAACCTTCCTCCCAAAGGTGCTGCCAGGCAAGAAGGATCTGGCAGCTGAAAAGGTAGGTCATTGGGCCTGTTTACGAAAGGACTGGCCCCTGCCCTCACCAGAAGATTGTGCAGGAGAACTCCCTGTTCTAGGTCTGAAGGAGCTCTGAGCTCTGCCCCTACCACGTCTAGATCTACCCCTAGACTGTGAATCATAAGAAGGGTACGTCCACCCCTTAGCAGGCCAATTCCTACTAAACTTCGGAGGCTGGACTTGCAAAAAATCTTTAACAGTCTGCATAGACTTAGCCTTGTCTTCCATTTTCTTCAAGACTGACTCCACAGGTGAACCAAACAACACATCAGACTGCAAAGGAGCATCCAAAATCCTTGTCTTAACATGTTCAGACAAATTCTGATCCCTCAGCCAGGCGTGCCTGCGAAGAACTGACCCAGTGGCAGCCACCCTAGACGAGGCCTGTATAGCATCAAAACCACATTGTAAAGAATGCTTACCCACCTGTTCAGAGACATGTACCAAATCTTGTAGTTCCTTACACTCAATGCCTTCCGCCAGAGCATCTACCTTAGACTTCAGTTGAGAAAGAAGATAGTTTTGATATTTCAACATGTGAAACTGGCAATTCAAAGCCCTCATAGCTAAGATGGAAGAAGTATAGACTTTCTTTCCCCATCTATCCAAAGCTCTGGCCTCTTTATCTGGAGGAACCGGATTTTTTACAACAGAGGCCTTGACACCCTTAGGTCCCTGACTAACAGTTTCTGGGTCCGCCCTAGGACTCTTATTAAGATATTTATGAGCCTCAGGCACCCTATAATACCTATCCGGTTTAACAGGAGCAGGAGGCAAAGAATCAGGATTAAGTGAAGCCTCCGCAAACACATCTTCCACAACATCCAGAACAGGAGGTATAGCCAAAGGCCTATGCTGGGGTAAAAGCAAAATTCCCTAAGCCTTTTCCTGGAATCAGAGAAGTCCTGACCTTCCCACTTAAAATGTTCCCTCATGGAATGAAGAGTCTCTGAAAAAGAAAAATCCTCTTGAGGAGAAGCAGAAGGAGTGGAATCATCTGCATCAGAATCAGAATAAGGAGAGTACTCCTGCAAGTCTTCAGCCGAAGACTCTGAAACATCTGAAGCCTGCTCAAAACTCCCCAACTCTGGTTCCACCCTAGGCCTCTTATCTGGAGGGGGCAAAGAACCTCTAATCAAAGTAATTAAATCTTCTGCCATTTTAAGCATGTGCTTCTTGGGCACAGATCCTGAAGAACCAGGAGTGACCCCAACAGAAGCTAAACCTGGCCTGCCTCTGGGAGAAGCCTTAGAAACAGAAGGAGAGGGCCTAACCACCCTAGGAAGGGAGGGGAGTACAGTAACCTGAGAAGCCCCTTCAGCCTGACCTGCCTCCTGAGAGGCCACATCCTGCAATAACAAAGTCTCCCCCTGGGACTCCAAAGAAGCCTCCGGCGGAACCACCGGTTCCACTGACACCTCTAAAGAACCGGCGTCCGGTACGGACAACTCTTCTTGCCTGGGCTTAGCTGCCTTGTCTTTGCGTTTCTTCGAAGCGGGCGTCGGAGCATCCAACGGCATCTTATAATTGCACCGCTTCCCAAAGACCAACCTGGCACAATCTAACCTTCGCTTAATAGTGCGCTTATTGAACCTAGCACAAAAGCGACACCCAACAACGTCGTGCTCAGGCCCCAAACAAGGAATACACAAAGTATGATAATCTCTATGCGGTATCTGTTTCCCACAAGAAATACAGTTATTCACTTTTTCTGACATCCGGTAAACCACTGAGGCAAGAAAAAACTAAAATATTCCCCAACGGGGTACTTAGCCAACTTTGACTCGGTCTGAAACTCGAATTCGAAAAATTTCAGAACGCCGAACGGCACTTGCAACGCTGCTTCTGCATCGGACCATGCGGCAAAAAAGACTGAGGATATGACGTCGGTCATGCGCATTTGTACCCTGACGTCCTGATGTCAGTCTTAAGCGCTTGACCGACGTCAGCCTAATACTTTGATATTCGGGCCGACCGAGGACAGCGGACTACCCAAGTGTAAGGACTGCAGCAATGTGAGATGAAGAACATCTGGTAGACTTTGTTGGGACTCAGAAGCTACTTTTGACAAGAAGTACAGATTTGTTCGCATGGACACCCAGCTTTGTGTAAAACCAGGTAAGGAAGTTTAGAAGATACAGCCTGGAACTCAGATACTCAGCTAATCAGAAAAGCTATCAGAAAAATGGTTTTCCACACAAACGTTTAAGATCTGCTTTGACTAAAGGTTCAAATGGAGTTTGTGTCAAAGCCTAAAGCATGATAGCTAAATTCCAAGGAGGAGAAAGATCTTTTAATGGTGACCTAAGCAAAAAAGCTCCCTTGAGAAAGGCCTTGGATAGTTTAGAAAGGCTAAAGTAGAGTTATTTCCACACAGGTGAAAATTAGAAATGGCACCCAATTGAACTTTAGCAGTTGAGAAGCTAGGCCCTTCATTGAAAATTGAAGCTAAAAAAAGTCAAGGTTAGATGGCACAGGTGCTGAAAAAAATTCAGATTTTTGCTAAGGGCAAGAAAACAAATCTTTTCCATTTACTGTTGTAAATCCTTCCAGAATAATTTTTTTTGAGAAGATAAGGCATGATGGACTAGGGAGGAGAGCCTGGGCTGTCTAGCAATTAATGGAACTGGAGAAACCATGTGGTCAGTTTGAAGCCTGTTAAGTCTGGGTGAGACAGGAAGTCTGGAGTTGGCTCCAGAATCCAGAATTCAAGGTGGATGCCGTAGCTGAGGCATGAGGAAGGGGAACCAAATCAGATGAGGTCAGAAAGTAGCAATGAGAATAACTATTTTCTTCAATCAAAATGTTTTCTGTAGAAATTTGGGAATTCGAGGCAATGGTGGGTAAGCATAAAGAAGACCGAAGGGCCAATCGTGGACTAGACCATCTCTCAGTGACTCTCCCATTGGAGGGATCAGGGCAAATAAACTGCTGCACTTGTTGAGGGGAAGCGAACAGGCTGCAGCATGGCTGGCCCCCTTCTATAGAAAATTCTCTCTGCCACTTGGACACTCAGACCACTCGTGAGGCATCAGAATGAACCTGCTTAATTTGTCTGCAATCATGCTGGCTTTCCCAGGAATGTGCGTCGCTATTAGAAAGCAACCAATAAGAGATCGCCTACTGCCACACTCTCACAGCATCTTGACAAAGAGTAAGATCTGGTTCCCCTGTTTGCTGATGTACCAGACCACTGAAATATTGTCCTTCTGCATGGCAACAGTTCCAGATGGGAGAAAGTACAGTATTGTACCTATCATAAATGTAGATGTTCGAGTGCTAATACAGCTGCAGTCATAACAGATGGGTTCTCCTGCAGTCAGGCGGGTCCTCGGACGGCCGAATTCCAAAGTCTAGGTCCGGCGTCGGTTGTCGTCGCTTCTTCCCTGACGTCAGTGCGACAGGGGTATAAAAGAACCAGCCGATGCCATTTTCTTCAGTTTTTCTTGCCCCAGATGTCAGGTGCCCCCAGAAGGAAGGCAATACATAAAATTATGTAATAATGCAATGCAAAATAATCAAAAAACAGTAGTTGCAAGCAAATATACCATACAAGAATACCCCTAGAGGGAAAGGAGGGACCTGGACTGCAGCTGTATTAGTACTCGAACATCTACATTTATGGTAGGTACAAAACTGTACTATGTTCATCGTGCATACAGCTGCAGTCATAACAGATGGGTAGAATCCCAAAGCTAAGAAAGGGGTGGTAGGCACTAGGTGGAACTAGGAGGAGCCAAAATGCCCTGCAAGACTGCAGTAGCAAAGCCTGCTCTAGATATGGAGTATAATGGTAGGTTGTATTGCTTGGAGAAGGTATGCACAGAACTCCAAGTGGCTGCTTCCAAAATATCCTTGGTAGGAACTCCTCTGAGGAAGGCTGCAGAGGTGGCTGTGGCCCTGGTGGAATGAGTTCTAATGCCTGTTGGTACAGTTTTGCCATGAAAGGAATAGCAAAAGTGTATGCAGTGGGCTATCCATTTTGAGACTGTCTGTTTGGAAATTGGCTTTCCTTGAGCTCCTACCGCATAGGCCACAAAGAGCTGTTCTGATTTTCTGAAAGGTTTTGTTCTGTCCAAATAATAACGCAGGTGCCTGTGGATGTCCAAGGAATGTAGTAATCTCTCCCCTTTGTTTTGAGGATTAGGATAAAAAGTAGGTAAATGTATGGCCTGATTTAAAGCTACCCTGGATACCACTTTGGGCATAAAGGACGGGTTGGTTCGTAAGGAAACTCTATCCTGATGGAAGATGATAAAAAGCTGGACAGCCATGAGAGCCTGTAGTTCTGAAACTCTACGAGCTGAAGTGATAGCCAGAAGGAAAGCTGTTTTCCAGGACAAATATTGCAAATCTGATGAGGCCGCTAGCTCAAAAGGAGGCAAAGTCAGTTTTTCCAGAATGAAATTAAGATCCCAAGCAGGTATTGGTTGGTTCCTTGGAGGTCTTAAATTCTTAGCCCCTCTGAGGAACTGTCTTAATAGAGGGTGAGAGAATAAAGGTGGATCAGTGTTGTATTCTGCAGAAATGGCTGAGGCATGGATTTTGATGGAGGAGAACGAAAGTCCACTGCTTAGCAATTCAGCCAAATATTGTAGTATTTGAGGTAAATTCAGTTTTCCAGGGTTCTGGCCCTTTTTCTCATTCCAGACACAAAAACGTTTCCATTTTGCGGAGTAAGCTTTTCTAGTTGATGGCCTTCTGGCCTCCAAAATGACATCCTGCACCTCCTTGGAGAGTAGGGCCTGCTGTGATGCTAAGGAATCTTCCATGCGGCTAGATTGAGTGTTTTTAACTGACTGTGAAGAGTTTTGAAGCTGTGCTGAGTCAGAAGAAGAGACATTAGTGGCAGGGTCCATGGTGGGGAATGCGTCAGGCTCCTCAGGAGTGGGCACCAGTGCTGCCTTGGCCAGTCCGGAGCAGGATCATCTTTGGTCTGTCTGCTCTGGTCTTCAATAGGATTTTGGGCAGCAGAGGAAGAGGTGGGAAGGCATAAACTGTCATTGATGTCCAACTGAAAGAGAGAGCGTCGACTCTCCAGGCCTTTGGATGGAAGATCCTTGAGCAGAATTTTGTCAATTGATGATTTTTGTGGGAGGCAAAGAGATCTATGTCTGGCCTTCCCCATTCTTGGATTACTTCTGTAAAAACTTTTGGATGCAACTTCCATTCGTGTGGATCTGTCATATTCCTGCTTAGGTTGTCTGCCAGCGTGTTTTCCTTGCCTGGCAAGTACTGTGCTTGTAGTTCCATTTGTAAGTCCATGGCCATGTTCCAAAGTGACATGGCCAGTCTGCATAGGGGATAAGAATGTGTTCCTCCCTGCTTGTTTATGTACCACATAACTGTGGTGTTGTCCGTTCTTATCAATAGTTGGCCTGGTTGTAGAAGGTCCTTGAAAGCTATAATAGCATTTATTACTGCTAGCATTTCTTTTTGATTGATGTGAAGGTGCTTTTCTTTTTGGGACCATTTGCCCTGAATGCACTGGTCTGTCATGTGTGGCCCCCAGGCGTAGTCCGAGGCGTCTGTTGTGATGACTTGATTTGCTTGAGGCTTGCTGAATGGAAGACCTGTGTTTGATTGACATGCTTGAGCCCACCACAGAAATTCCTTTTGCAGACATGGAATTAGTGGTATTATTGTTTCCAAACTGTGGCTGTGTTGAGACCATATGTTTTTTAGGTACCATTGTAGTTTTCTCATATGCAGCTTTGCACATGGGATTAGTAAGATGCAAGATGCCATGAATCCCAGAGCCTGCAGGATTTTCCTTGCAGTCAGCCTGGTGCAATTAGCCAGTGTTCTGAAATATTGAATTAGTTGCCCCTGCTTCTCTGGCGTGAGGTAGGCCATCTGGGTGTTTGTGTCCAAATTGGCACCCAGGAAAATTATCTTCCGAGAGGGTATTAGTCTTGATTTGTCTTTGTTGACTGTGTATCCCAGAGAGTTTAATAACATTATTACATAAGCCAGATGTTCCAGAAGAATGTGCTTGCTGTCCGCTTGGATCAGGCAGTCGTCCAAATAAGGGTATATTTGTATCCCTTGAAGTCTGCAGTAGGCAATTACTGATGCCAGGCATTTCGTGAATACTCTGGGCGCAGTAGATAAGCCAAAGGGCAATGCAGAGAATTGATAATGGGTTGAACCTGCAAGAAATCTGAGGTATCTTCTGCAATTTTGTCTGATTGGGACATGCAGGTATGCCTCCTTGAGGTCCAATGTTACCAGCCAAGACTCCTTGCCCAGCATGGGAAGAAGTTGCTGTAGAGTGAGCATCTTGAATTTTGGTGCAGTAGGAATGTGTTTAGGATGGATAGATCCAAAATAGGTCTCCAATCTTTTCCCTTCCTTGGCACCAGAAATAGCCTGGAATAAAAACCTTGACCTTGTTCGTGTGTAGGTACCTCTTGAATAGCTTTCATGTTTATAAGATCTGAAATTTGCTTTTGTGCCTCTGCCCTTTGATTGTGTGGCAGGTTTGGCATGCCTCTCATTTTTGGAAGGGTATGAAAGTGAAATTTGTAGCCTCTGTTTATAATGTCCAGGATCCATTTGTCCTTTGTGACAACATGCCAATTTTTTGAGAATAATTCCAGCTTTCCTCGTAAGGGGGGTGCCATTTGAGACCTGGTTGGCATGCAAAGGGGAAAGTCAATGGGTTTGCTTTCTGAAAGATTGCGAGTTGTCCTCACCACCTCTTTGTGTAGGAGCTTGCCATTGTCTGCCTCTATACGATCCTTGGGATTGTCCTCTGCCCCTCGGGCGCCTGTATCTGCCTCTTTGGGGTCTGTCCGTGGCAGGAAAGGACCAGTTTTTGGAAGGCCAATTTCTACTAAAACGTGGGGGTTGAACCTGCAGAAATTCTTTCACAGTTTGCATTTATTTAGCTTTTTCCTCCATTTTCCGTAATACTTCAGCATTTGCCCCAAATAGTACATCCTTTTGAAGAGGGGCGTCTAGTAATTTAGCTTTGACATGATCAGGCAAGGCTTGTTCCTTGAGCCAGGCATGCCTACGTATGACTGAGCCTGTAACAGCAGCTCTACATGAGGCCTCTAGAGCATCAAAACCACATTGTAAGGTATGTTTACCCACTTGTTCTGCACTATGCATCAAATCCTGCAACTCCTTCAAGTCTGGTTGTTCAGGTTGTGACATTTTACTTTTCAATTGAGATAACAGAAACTGTTGGTATTTTAGCATATGAAACTGACAGTTTAAGGCCCTCATGGATAAGGTAGCCGAGGTATATACCTTTTTTCCCCACCTTTCTAAGGATCTGGAATCTCTCTCTGAGGGCAATGGATTTTTGGCAATGGAGGCCTTAACTCCCTTGGGCCCCTGTGAGATGGTTTCTAGGTCAGCAGCATGGCTTTTGTATAGAAATTGGTGTGAGTCAGGAACCCTGTAGTACCTGTCAGGCTTAACTGGAGCTGGAGGTAGAGAGTCCGGGTTAAGGCAGGCCTCCGAGTAAACATCATCTAGGATGTCCAAGACAGAAAGTATAGCCAGAGGCCTGTGCTGGGGTAACAAAAGAAATTCCCTGAGTCTTTTCTTAGAGTCTGAATAATCCTGGCCTTCCCAGTGGAAGTGTTCCCTTAAGGTATGCAAAGTTTCCCCAAATGAGTAATCCTCGGGGGGGGATACAGAAGGAACAGACTCCTCTGCATCAGAGTCTTCAAAAGGGGAGTAAGACTGTTCCTGATCAGAGTGTTCTGAAATAATGGAGCCCTGATCAGAGGAGGGGGAATCTTCCTCCACTCTGGGCCTTTTGTCTGGAGGTGGCTGAGAGCCTCTGATTAGAGTAATTAAATCCTCAGCCATTTTAAGCATCTGCTTCTTAGGCATGGGGCCTGGAGATGGGCCCTGTGTAGCTGGTCTCTTAGGGTGCATGGTTGCTTTAGACTTGGTGAAAGCCTTGATGGAGAAAGAAGAGGAAGGTCTGAAGACACCTTGAGTGGAGGTGGACCTGTCCACATTCTGTGTTTCAACGCCAAGAGTGGCTTCGGTATCTGTAGTCGGGGTGTGGGCAGAGGAGCCTGCGACCTTGGGTACAGGAGACACCGCCAAAGATGTATCGTCGGTAATCAGGGGCTGCATAGGCGCCTCGCTGAGAAGCGGACCACGTGTAGTCGGCTTTGGCGTGGTGTCAGTAGAGGCCGCGGACCTCGAGTATCGGTCCTTGTCTTTGCGTTTTTTAGACAAGACCGGAGTCGGAGTATCCCACGACATAGTATAGTTAAATGCTTTCCCAAAAAAATGCTGGGCGAACTCCGCCCGACGCTTAATAGTGCGTTTGTTGAAAGTAGCACAAAAGCAACAGACCGAGACGTCGTGGTCTGGGCCTAAACAAGATATACAGAGGGAATGGAAATCCTTATGCGGTATTTGCTTCCCACAAGAAATACAATTATTAACTTTGTCTGACATCGGTCTGAGGCAAGAAAAGTTTCTAACGGGTACTTAGCTTTTAAGAAGACTTCGGTTTCCAAACTTTTCGTAATCTCAGGAGCTGGCCGACCGGCACTTGCGAACTGCTTCTGCTTCAGGCACCGTGCGGCAAGAAAGACTGAAGAAAATGGCGTCGGCTGGTTCTTTTATACCCCTGTCGCACTGACGTCAGGGAAGAAGCGACGACAACCGACGCCGGACCTAGACTTTGGAATTCGGCCAACCGAGGACCCGCCTGACAGCAGGAGAACCCATCTGTTATGACTGCAGCTGTATGCACGATGAACATCATCTTGAAAGGCCTGCAACATCAGGAGGACTCCTTTAATCTCCAGGACATTGATATGCATCTTGGCCTCTTTGGGGGACGACATACCTTGGACTATCCTTCCCAAGTAGTGCCCCCCCCCATTCCAACTGGAAGCCATCCGTGGTCACTGTGGTCTTGGGCAGGGGAAAAACAAATGGAAGACCTTCACAGAGCTGGTTTGAATGGCTACACCAAAGAAGATATCTTTTGCATGCTTGTGTAATCAACAGAGTCCAATGAAGTACTCTCATGTGTAATATGGTCAGAGGAACAAGGGCGATAGTTGCTGCCAAGCATCCCAGGACTTGTAATATTAAACAACCTGGAAGAGAAGAACTGTGAATCACTTTCTTGACTTGGGACCTCAGTGTATTTATTAGAGTATAAGGAAGAGACTCTGCCCAGATGAGCACCTATAAACTCCAGACTCTGTGTAGGTGTGAGCTAAGACTTGTTGTAACTGACTGTGATTCCCAGATGAAAACACAGCTGGAGCAAGTAGTCTTTTGACTCTATAAGTCGTCGATGATTGATTGGGGCAGTTAGAAACCAGTCGTCTAGATATGGAAATGGCTGGAATCCCAGCAGTCTCAAGTGAGCTGCTACCACCGCCATACATTTGGTGAACACCTTGGGGACTGTGGTGGGTCCAAAGGGCAATGCTCTAAACTGGTAATGACTGTCTCCCTGCAGGAAGCACAGGTATCTTCTGCAGCACCCATTCATTTTGATGTGATAGTATGTGTCCTGAAGATATAGCAAGCACATCCAAATGTCCTTTCAAAGCAGAGGCAAAATGGACTGAAACATGACCATCCAAAACATTGAATAATGTGCAAACTGATTTAATTTGTTGAGATCCAGAACTGGTCTCAAGTCCCCTGTCTTTTTTGGCACTAAGAAAAATCTTGAGTAAGTTCCGGACCTCTCTCATCTGGAGGGATCTTTTCAATGACTTTTTCTAGCAGCTTTTTTACTTGTAGAGATGCTGCTTCCCTCTGACTGGGTGGAACACTGAGGATCTTCCTCACAACAGTGGCAGCAGCTAGTGAAAATGGACTGGTATAATCTCTGGATATGATTCTCTGCACACACAAACCTTTTGTAATAGATAGCCAGGCTCTCTGGTGCAGAGACAAACGTCCCCTGACTGCTTCCAGAGGGGAACAGTTAGGCCTCCTTTCTGAAGTGCTGACAGGGCTCAACTGCGAAGGAATTCCTGGAGCCCTGGTTCTGTGGGCCATCTCTGCTGCAAAGGTGCTGTCTTCCATTCAAGTTCCCACCCCGCCCTTGGGGGAACTATCTCTGTGTGAGTCTTGAAAAGGACCCTGGGAATTCCTAAAAAAAGAAGTTATGTCCTTACCATAACGTTCCATGTGGAGTGTTCATCTCGCCTTTGTTCTTACACACGGGTTCGGAGCCGATCTTCGGCTCCGAGTCGGCTGCATCGCAAAGCTCTGAAACTCAGAGAAGCTCGAGACCAGCCCATATCCCACAATCCTCCCTGCCATTACTCAGATCTAGTTTCCAAACAAACCAGACCAAAAAATCCAACACCTCCGGTGCAAGAACTATACACTCTCTCAGGCATTCAGAGACACTCTCTCACCATAGCAATAACTAAGGGTAGAAACATATACCCCATGATACACGGGACCATATACCCCGGAAGGGGTTAAGACAAGTCGATCAGAATCTAATCCTACCAGTTCTTCCAAAACACGTGGGGAGGGGAAGGGAGGGAATGTAAGAACAAAGGTGAGATGAACACTCCACATGGAACGTTATGGTAAGGACATAACTTCTTTATGTGAGAGTGTTCAATCTCGCCGTTTGTTCTTACACACGGGTAGCGTCCCTAGCTCCGTCACTCCGAGTGACTTATGGAAGAACGTTCCTAAGCACAGTGGAACCAAACGATGTCCTGTCTTTAGAGACTTTGTCCACTCTATAATGAGTGATGAAAGTATGTGGCTTAGACCACGTGGCTGCTGCACAAATAGTGTCCAAAGGCAAGCGAGCTGCATGAGCTAAGGAAGTGGAGACGGATCTGGTAGAATGGGCCTTAGGTTTGGTGGGTAAGGACTGATTTGATTTAGAGTATACAAAGGCTGTACAATCAGCAAGCCATTTAGATAATGTGCGTTTAGTAATTGCCTTGCCCTTTTTATTGTCTGCAAACGTGACGAAGAGCTGATCTGTCTTCCTGTAAGCTTTGGTCCTATCCAAATAAAATCTTAATTGCCTGTGAACATCCAACTTGTGCAGCATATACTCCAATTTGTTAGTATGGTTCTTGAAAAAGGTAGGGAGTTCTATAGACTGGTTAATATTCGTAACTGAACATACCTTTGGAAGGAAAGATGGATTTGTACGCAAAGAGACTCTATCTGGATGGAATATCAAGTAAGGTGGTCTGACCGATAATGCTTGCAACTCTGACACTCTACGAGCTGAAGTCACAGCGATGAGGAACAGCGTCTTCCACGATAACTTTAAGAGGCAGGACGAAGCAGGTTCAAAGGGTGGCAACATGAGTTGCGACAGTAACAAATTCAAGCTCCATGGAAAGAAAGGTTTTCTGACGGGCGGTCTAAGATGGAAGGTTCCTTTCATAAAGGCCTTACAAAGTCTGTGAGACATAATGGGAGAACCTTCCTCACCAATATGGAAGTTTGATATGGCCGCCAACTGTACTCTTAGTGTGGAAGTAGAAGCTCCTTCGTGAAAGAGGATAGATAAGAATTCCAAAACTTTATGTAGAGGAGCTACCAGGGGGGTCTAAGTGTTGGCTAGACGCCCAGTACACAAAGCGTTTCCACTTACTCCTGTAGAGTTTAGTAGTGGAAGCTTTATGAGAAGCGGAGCAGCCAAGCTGCTAGTTTGAGGGACTGAAGAGACGGGTGAGGAACTCCCGACGAATGGGTCAGTAGATCTGGTACTGGGTCCAGAATCCACGGTTCCTCTATTTGATAGGCTCGAAGGAAGGGGAACCATATCTGCCGAGGCCAGAATGGGGCTATGAGTATTATTGTCCTTTCCAGGTTTCTGGCTTTCTGTAGAAATCTGGGAATCAAGGGAGTAGGTGGAAATGCGTATAGGAGACTCGGGGGCCAATCGTGTATCACTGCATCCCTGGGGACATCCCCTGGAGGGGATAGAAGGGCAAAGTAGCTTCTGCATTTTGCATTCAACGGGGAAGCAAATAGATCGCAGCAAGGCTGGCCCCATTTGCGGAAGATCTTTTCCGCCATCTGTGGATTGAGGGACCACTCGTGAGGTAACAGGATGGCTCTGCTCAACCTGTCCGCAATGACGTTGGATGACCCCAGGATGTGCGTTGCTATCAGAAAGCGACCTGTGGACTCTGCCCATTGCCAAATTCTCATGGCCTCTCTGCATAATGGGTAAGACCTGGTTCCCCCTTACTTGTTTATGTACCAGACCACAGACATGTTGTCCGTCTAAACTGCTACTGTTCCTAGAGGTAAGAGGGCTTGGAAGTATTGCAACGCCAGGAACACCGCCCTCAGCTCCAGAACATTTATGTGTAGAGTGTACTCCATGTTGGACCATTCCCCTTGGACTGTTCTTCCCTGAAAAAGGCCCCCCCACCCAATCAGGGAAGCGTCCGTGGTTATTGTGGCCGTTGGACTGGGTAGAACAAACGGACGACCCATAGTGAGGTTCTGATTGCACACCCACCATGAGAGGTCCTGTCTGCAAGAGTCTGTTATCAGAATTTCGTGCGCTAGGGGTAAGTGTTGGAACGACCACTACGCGAAGAGCAGCCATTGTAGGATCCTCATGTATAATCTTCCCATAGGAACTGCGATTAGTGACGCTGCCATTAGTCCCAAAACTTTCAACAGCAGTTTGGCCGGGACTTTCTTGCTCTCTAGTAGAAGAAGAACCTGCTGTTTGAGGGTTGACACCCTTATTGGAGGGAGCTTTAGCAGTGATGATCGTGTATCTAGGTCTGCTCCGATGAATGAAATACGCTGTGAGGGCGATAAGCAAAACTTTTCGAAGTTTATCAAAATCCCTAGATGGGAACAAAGGTTGACTGTATAGTCTTTGGCTTGCAAGAGGCGACACTCGGTGGTGGCGGTGAGGAGCCAGTCGTCCAGATAGGGAAACACCTGGAATCCTTGTCGTCTCAAGTGAGACGCAACTACTGCCATGTATTTGGTGAATACCCCGGGGGCTGAGGTGAGTCCAAAGGGCAGAGCTCGAAACTGAAAGTGACTGGCTCCCAGCCGGAAGCGCAGGTGATCTCTGGACGGTCTGGCCATTTTGATGTGGTAGTACGTGTCTTTGAGATCTATAGAGCACATCCAATCGTCCTTCTGTAAGAATGGAAGGATCGATTGAAGCGTGACCATCCGGAACTTTTCCTTCTTCATGAAGGTGTTGAGATTGCTGAGATCTAAGATCGGTCTCCAGTCCCCTGTCTTTTTTGGAACTAAAAAGAACCTTGAGTAAGTTCCGGATCCTCTTTGGTCCGCCGGGACTGGTTGGATGACTCTGTTTTCGAGCAGCTTCAAAATTTCTACAGCTGCTGGGCTTCGCAGACGGGGTGGCACATCTGGAAACCTTCTTTGTAGAGGTGGAGTTGATGTGAAGGGGATTTTGTATCCTCTGGTTATAATGCTTTTTACCCAGGAATCCGAAGTAATATTTAGCCAGGCCAGTGGCTATAAAGCCAAGCGACCCCCGACTGCCTCCAGAGCAGGAAAGCCAGGCCTCCCTTCAGGAGTGCTGGAAAGGCTTCCCAGGGACGGAATCCCTGTCGCCTTGGTTATGCGGACCCCCTCTGCCGCCGGGGCGGCGTTTTCCACTTCTACCCCCTCCTCTGCCTCTGGAGGGGGTATCACTCTGTGTGGTCTGGAAAGATCCCTGATTCTTACGGAACCACATTTTTCCGCCTCGTTGCCCATTGGGGTACGGTCTAGTAGGAGCGGAAAAACGGACCCCGACAGCAGACAGGGTCTTTCCCTCTTGCTCACACCGAGTGAGAGTCTCCTTAACCTTGGGCCCGAAAAGTGTGGCACCATCAAAAGGGGCATTGGCATAGGAAGACTTGAAGGCTTCCGCAAAGGAGCACAGCCGCATCCATGATTGTCTTCGAAGAGCAATCGCTGAAGCTGAAGCTCTACTTGATCCCTCGGCTGCATACGAGATGAGCCTCATGGATGAGTTTACTATGGAGGTGAGGGTGTTAAGTTGTGCTGTTACTTTTTCTGAAACAGCAGCATCTGTGTTACCCTGGAGGGTATCTTTCAGCTCCTTGATGAGATCCCTCTGCAAACGTGTGAAATGAGTCAAATAGTTTAGCGAACGCATGGAAAAAGTCGCTGAACTAAAAACACGCTTCCCATATCTGTCCATAGTCCTAGAATCCTTATTAGGAGGATGAACAGATGAGGAAGACTCAGACATCTCCTTTTTCGTGGCTGCCACCACCACCATAGCGTCGACAGGAACTCCCTTGGTGAGATAAGATTTATCTTGGGGGGCAGTGATGAACTTGTTTGGTTTCCTAGGGACTGGTTCCACTGTGTCAGGTGCCTCCCACACCCTTCGAGCAATCAAGTCCATTAATTCATCGAAGGGCGGAGTCACCCAGGAGGTAGAAGGTTGAGCCCCAAAAGCCTTCAGCAGCACCGACTCGTCCTCAGTGGGGGCTAAGGATTGCCAATCACCCCTCTGTTTCAAGATCTCCAGGATGTCTGCAAATGACACATCCTCAGAGGGTGATTTGGGGACCCCTCTGCCTCATCCAAGTCGGTGTCAGACGTTAGAGATTCCTGTGGGGAATCTATGTGCCTCCTCTTGCACAACCGTTTCCTCGGGACCTCATCAGAGGAGGCTTCTGGTGAGGCCTCCAAGGAACAGGGGGAACCCTCTGGGGGTGGCTGAGGCAATGGGGCTCTACACTTTGGATGGGTCGTGGGAGCAGAAACAGAAAGTGGCCCTTTTGGGGAAGGAGAAGATTCCCCTAATGACATGGTTGTCTGTGCAGACAATACTTTCCTCATAAGGTCAAAGGCCCCCGAACCCCTGGCCGAGGGCACCCCCGGTTCCGAAGAGCACGGGAGCATCCCAGACCCAGGTGCCGTGGGCTCCGACCCCAAGGACGGAGCCGAGCCAGTCTGCGCCAAGGCCCCAAGAGGGAGAGTCGGCACCGACAGGTCGGTACGACTCTCGGTCCCGGAACCGAGGAGAGACCGTCGGCTCCGCTACTCCCCTATCGGTTCCGAAGGAGTCGAAGTCAATGGTGTCGATCGTGCAATGGACGGTTTCGGCACCGAGGGCTCCACTATCATCAGGTCATCCTCTCCCGGCTCCGAGATCTGGATGGGTCTCAAAGGAGGACCCGTTGGAGATATGGGGAGGCCTTCTAGTTTCGACACCAACTGGGAGGAAACTGCAATTAACTTGGAAAGGGCCGTGTTTTCCATGAGTTTCTGCACGACACGATCCACATCTGTCTCAGATAAAGGTCTGGAAGAACGGGTCGAAGGAGCCGAAGATGGCACCGACCGAAGAATGGACGGTGGTGGCAGCTCCGACACCGGTTCCAAGATCTGGGGCTCAGGGATAGATAAATGTTCGACGCTCGGCCCCGAAATCTGTGGAACCGGCGAATGAACCCTAGAAGATGAACTTGGAGCCGATGACATGGGCTCCGGCATCTTCGACCCCTTTGAGGATTTAGAAGCCTGATCCGATTTGTCCAAAGCCTCTTGAAAGGCAGGCTTCAGTAACTCTCTGTCTATGAGCTTTCTGCGTCTATCTGTCATGACCCTCCCCCTAAAGGAATGGCAAATAGAGCAATCCTCTTGAAGATGGAGAGGGCCAAGACAGTAGACGCAGGAAGCATGATTGTCAGTAATGGACATTTTCTGCCCACACTGACATCTTTTAAAGCCAGATTTAGCTTTCTCTGACATGCTAATATAACAATACTTCACTAGGTTAATGAGTAGAAAAAAACTGCTAAGACTACTAATCCTATAACTGTATATATATATATATATATATATATATAAGTCTAGAAAGGACTATATAAAATAAGACACTCACAAACCACACCCAAAGAAAGAAGGGTTAGGCCACAAAAGGGTGCCTGAAGAATAAAGGGGTGTGTGTATATATATGTATATATATATATATATATATATATATATAGATATATATAACACACACACACAGCAACTTCTATAACTATCTAAGAAATATAAAGTTATTTCAGGAAAAAAATAAGTAGCTTATCTGTAAATAGAAACCAATTATCAATTTTCTATCTGGTCCGAGCTCTCCTCGATCCGATCTGTTGCAGCGGCAAACTAGATCTGAGTAATGGCAGGGAGGATTGTGGGATATGGGCTGGTCTCGAGCTTCTCTGAGATTCAGAGCTTTGCAATTCGGCCAACTCGGAGCCATGGATCAGCTCCGAATCCATGTGTAAGAACAAATGGCGAGATTGAACACTCTCACATCTCATGTTTAAAAACCAAAGAGAAAACCTTTTCCACTGGCTCTTGTAAACTTTTTTAGTAGAGTCTTTTTGCGAAGACAAAATGATGGCATGTACAGGGGAAGAAAGCCTGGGCTGTCTAACCATTACTGGAAGTGAAGAAACCATGTGGTTAGTTTGAGAGCCTGACTACTAGGATGCTGGATTCCTGACAGGTGTGAAAGAAGATCCGGAGATGGTTCCAGTATCCATGAAGGATGACAAGGATGAGACCATAGAAAGGGGAACCATACCTGTCGATGCCAGAAAGGTCAATACCAATGCCAGGGCCAAAGAGAATAACTGAGCTCTTCACTCAGCTTGCTTTCTGAAGGAATTTGAGAATCAATGGAAGGGGGTAAGCATAAGGAACAATAGAGGGCCAAATGTGGACTAGAGCATCTCTCGGTGAATCCCCGCTGAGGAGGGTTAACACCAAAGTACCTGCTGCACTTGTTGAGGGTGAGTGCAAAGAGGTCGCAGCAAGGTTGGCCCCAGTGACGTAAAATCCTCTCTGCCACAGATTGGTGAAGAGACCACTTGTGAAGCATCAGAATGGATCTGCTTAATTTGTCCACTAACACATTGGTTTTGCTGCAACTAGAAAGTGGTCTGAGGAGACTGCCCATTCCCACACTCTCATGGCATCTCTGCAAAGAGGATAAGATCGAGTTCCTCCTTGTTTGTTGATGTACCAGACCACAGACATGTTGTCAGTCTGAATCGCAATAGTCCCCAGACGAAGAGCATTTTGAAATGTCTGCAAAACTAGTAGCACTGCTTTCATCTCTAGTACATTGATAATCAGGTTGGTTTCTTGGGGTGGACCACATGCCTTAGTCTGTCCAGGAAATGCCCCCGCACCCTAGAAGGGAGGCATCTGTGGTCACTGTGGCCAATGGGGGCTGTAAAACACAAGGTCAGTCTAGATGAATATCATCAGAGTTGATCCACCAGTAGATGTCGTTTGCAAACTGGAATAAGTCTGACTGTAAAACATAGGGGTGGATGAAAAAGCGACCACTGAACAGCTAGAGTTCATTGAAGGACACGCATAAAGAATCTTGCCAAAGGAAGCAAAACAATGGCTGCTGCCATATTTTCTAGTGCTTGAAGGACTAATCTGGCTGTGGGAGACGGATGAGAGATAAACAGATAGACCTAATTCCTGAGGGTGGTTATACTATGCAGTAGTAGTGATGCTATCTGTGTTGTTATATTCAGATATGTACCAATAAACTCCAGGCTCTGGACTGGTGACAAGTTTAATTTGGCATAATTTATTGTTATCCCTGGTGACTGACAAATCTGGAGCAAATAGTCACTGGACTGTTGAAGGGCAGTAAAGAGCCAATCATCCAGATGTGGAAACACTCTGAATCCTTTGAGTCTCAGATGAGCATCCACCACTGTCATGCATTTGATAAAGACCCTGGGGGCTACGGTGAGTCCAAAGGGCAGGGTTCTGAATTGATAGTGACTGTCTCCCAGCCAAAAGCTAAGTGTATTCGGGAGCACCTGTCTATTGTTATGTGATAATATGTGTTCTGAAGATCTACAGAGCACATCCAGTCATCCATGTGAAGAAATGGTAGAATGAGAATGAACTGTACAGTGACCATTTGAAACTTTGACTTCTCCAAGAAATGATTCAGTTTGCTTAGATTCAAAACTGGTATCCAGTCCCCTGTCTTTTTGGGCACGAAAAAAAGTGTGAATAAATTCCGAATCCTGTCTGGTCAGGTGAGTCCCCTTGGATAACTCCGGTTTTAATTGCTTGTGTAGCTGCTCTGACTGGCTGGAACATCTGGAAGTTTCTTCATTTTGCGAAAAGGAAGTTGGAAAAAAGGAATAGAACTTTGAATATGATTATTAGCACTCTGAATCTTTTTTTTATGTTTGCGTAGGCAGGGTGCAGGTATAATCGTCCATCAACTGCCACCAGAGACAGTCAGGCAGCACTTCAGGAGGGCTGGAAGGGTCTGTCTAGAAAGGAGTCCCAGAAATCCTTGTTCTGCAGGCTTCCTCTGCCTTTGGGGTCTCCCATCAGAACCAGAGGCAGAGGAGGAATTGTCCCTACCTTGAGATTTACTGAACCATATCTTCTTACCACCTCTCTGATTCCTGGAGAAGGTTCGTTGAGGGTAGAAAACTTGACCCCAATGGTAGATAATGTCTTTCCTTCTTGGTCACTCCAGGTAAGTGTCTCTTTTACTGAAGGTCCAAATAAGGATGTGCCATCAAAGGGGGTGTTGATGAAGAATGTCGTGAAAGGCTCTGTAAAGTCACATAGCTGCATCCAGGCATGTCTTCTTATGGTAATGCCTTAACCAGCCACTCATGAGTTGCTTTCAGTTGTGTGAGAAATTAACCTCATTGAAGTGTTACAGATAGACAACAGAGTGTCCAGCTGAGAGGACGTTCTTTTGAAATCTTCTGCAGACATGGTCTCAGAGAGAGTATTTGAAAGTTCCTTAGTCAAATCTCTCTGAAGTCTTGTGAAGTCTGCCATGTGATTAACGGACCTCAGAGCGAAAGTTGCCATGGCAAAGAGTCACTTTCCAAATCTGTCCAGCACCCTAGACTCCTTGTTTGGCGGATGGACAGAAGAGCTCTGTTCTGCTAGCTCTTTCTTAGTGGCTGCTGCCAACACAACAGCATCTAGCTGGACTCCTCTGCTCCAGTGGGGTCTGTCTTAGGTAGGGGCTAGAAATTTCTCAGGTCTCTTCAGGATAGGTTCAACATTATCCAGCTCCTTCTAAGTCCTGACAGAAACTAAATCAATGAGTTCATTCGCCCAGTGGGAGTGAGGGGGTAACCCAGGATGTAGATGGGTCAGAACCAAAAGCTTCCAAAAATACTGATTCTTCTGGAGAGGGGTTTTCAAAAGACCAACTATCTTTTTGTCTGAGGATCTCTAATATGACTCCAAAGGAGATATCATCCAGTGGTAATCTGAGGGACCATTCTCCTTTATCAAAATCAGTATCCTCCATGAGACACTCTAGCGGGGAGTCTATGTGCCTCCCTATTTCAATGGATCTCTTCTGTGGGATGTTCAGGGGAGGTATCAGAAGAGAGAGGAAGTTCCTCTACAGAAACTGCATGGAAACTTATTGGAGCTGGCTGTCCCTGTAGGGCAGGTCTAATCAACCCAGAGTTCGGAACCGACGAGGGGAATAGGGGCTGGACCTGAACAATTCTCCTTCATCAAAATCGGTATTCTTAGTGAGAGACTGCAGTGGTGGAGTCTATGTGCCTCCTCTTGCATGTTGTCTTTTGATGGATCTCCTCTGTGAGATGTTCACAGGAAGTATCGGAATAAAGGGGAGGTTCCGCTACAGGAACTGCTTGGAAACTTGTTGGAAATGGCTGTCCTTGTGGAGCAGGTCAGATCAACTCAGAGTTCGGAACCAACGAGGGAATAGGAAGTCGACTCGAAGAATGAGAAGGCATTTTTTTTTAGACAGAGAAAAGGCCCTTTCCACAATCTCAAAAGCAGATGGACCCGGGTAAGCAGCAACCACCTGAGCTGGGGCCGAAGCTTCCAGCACAGGCAGATCATATCTGTTCCCAGATCCATGCCCTGAGGATGAAAATGGACCCGAACCATCCAGGACCAAGGCTCTGAGGGGCAGGAGCAGGTCTGACAACATCAGAGTTGATCCTGGCCTCACAGATCTGACATCAACACTTCAGCTCCAGGTCCCTTTCCAATCTGAGGGTACCAGAATGGAACTACACAGGGTTTTATGTCAGAGTCGTAGAAGAAATCTTCTTCTGATCCAACTCCAGACCTACTGAGGATTTTGGTTCCCAGGATTCCAAAACAACTGGACAGATTGGAGACAGTGTGGGACATCACAGGAAGGCTCATGGATCTGATCAGCTGGTATGACCCCCATCTGGATCTGAGCTCTGAGGAATTTTCACATTATCCTATCCACATCAGCTTCTGATAAACTTCTGGAGGACCTGGAGGATGTAGTGGAGGGTAGCCTTGAATGTTTTTTTATGGGTTTCTAATAACAGAGATTGTAGAGTAGGACAGATAGGTTTAATGATATACTGTTGTGTTGACTTCTTTGAGAGGTGCCAGGTTTTGAATCTGAGGACCTAGGGTCCGATGAAGGTGCCGTTGGACTGGCCAATACGATTATCGGATCCAAAGATTTCACATCAGAGGATGTTGGATCCAAAGATCAGATCTTTGGTTCCAATGCTGTCAAATCTGAGATTTTTTGGATTTCACCTGGTGGCCCTGACGAAGTCCTGGAGGACTTTGGCGGGGAGTGTTTTCTGTGCTCCAACAAAGCAGACTTGGCAACTTTGGCCTGGGGTTGAGACCCAGAAGATAGAGTAGAAGTAACAGGGGGTAGTCCTTTTAATATTAACTTATTGAGTCGGTCAGCCAGAGCCCTTCGACTGAAGGCTGAGGAAACTGGCAATCTGTATCCAAGTGACCAGCTCTGAGGCAATATATGCAATCCTTGTAGGCATCCGAATTTGGAATTTTATGCCCAAAAGAAATGCAGTTTTTAAAACCCGTTGGCTTATCCAGCGTGGTAGATAGCACCAAAAGTATAGAAGAACAATACAATAAAGAAGTAATAAAGAAGTACCCTAAAAAGTATTGTAAGAAAGGAGACCAACAATGGAAATTTAAAAGAATACCCTGATTAAATAGTAAATGCAATACCAGCTACGGTAAGTAAAGAGTACTATGCTAAAATAGTAATAAGTCATAAAGCCTGTGAAAACAAAGAGGGAGGATAGAGTTTGAAAGTAAAAGTCAGAAAAAAGACGCTATGTCTTACCATAACGTTCCATCTGTGTTGTCAATCTTCACTAATTCTTGATTATGGGCTTGGTTCTGAGCCTGGAAACCAACTCGGCCATTATTCTAGCGAGTGCCTTCCAAAAACTGTCGAGCTAAGTTCTACCCACAATGCTCCTCAGCGAATTACCTCAGATCGAGTTTGCAAACTACAGTGACAGAAAATAAATAATATATAAGAGACCACATCTGTGTCCCTATTATGAAGCCAGTCTTAGGGAATATTTGATCTACCAAGATTTCTAATGGCAGGGGGTAGGAGGGAGGGAATGTCAAGGATTAGTGAAGATCGACAACATAGATGGAACATTATGGTAACACGTAATTTTGTTATCTGATGTTGTCAGTCTTCACGTAATCCTTGACTGTGGGACAGAGTCCCTAGCTACCTGAACCTTGGGAGGTTTGGGGTTGAGGAGGAACAAAGGGACGACCCAAAAATATGTTGTTGGAGTGGTGTCACCAACTTAGATCTTCCTTACATCGACTGGTGATCAGGATCAGATGGGACATCGTTTGCTTCAACAAGGACCATTGGGAGGCCAGAAGCCATTGAAGAATTTGCATGTGGTATCTGGCTATGGGAACTACGGTGATAGTGGCTGCCACTGACCCAAGAGCCTGTAGAATGAGTCTTGCTGTTACTTTGTTGCTGCAAATGATCTGGCTCACTTGAGATCTGATCTGATCCTTTGGAGTCTTACTAGGGGAAATTAAAGCCAGTGACTGTGTCAAGCATAGCTGCAATGAAATCCAGCTGTTGTGATGGTTCCAGATGGGATTTTTCGTAGTTTATAGAGATTCCTAAGCTGGAACAAAGAAGAGGAGTATAACCTTGTGCCTTTATGAGTTGATGCCTGGTGGAAGCAGTTAAGGAAAAAACACAGTTGAGCACAGTTGAACAAAAAAACCTTTATACAAAACAAAGCTTTCAGGTTAAACACCCTTTCTCAATGTTAGAAATAGGTCCATTTTAAAAACAATTTATATAGGAGCCCATTACAATCATGCTATATGCACTTAAAGGTTTTTGTATATTGTACCTCATAATAATGCTATTATATTTGTATATGTATATGGGTTAAAATGTTTAAAATGTCTACAATGTTTTAAATTGTTTGATCATGTGACTGTGGGCTGCTAGTCATGTGTTTGTAATGGGCTCCTATATAAATTGTTTTTAAAATGGACCTATTTGTAACATTGAGAAAGGGTGTTTAACCTGAAAGCTTTTTGTATAAAGGTTTTTTGTTCAACTGTGCTCAACTGTGGTTTTTCGTTGGATAATTATTCAGCTATCGTTGGTTTGTGATTTGGAAGCAGTTAAGGAGCCATTCGTCTACATACTGAAAAACTCGAAATCCTCGCAGACTGAGATGCGCTGCTACCACTGCCATGAATTTGTGATGTGATGAGACCAAAGGGCAGTGCCCTAAATTGACAGTGACTGGCTCCCAGCCAAAAGTGCAGAATTCTTCTGGAGCGCTTGTCCATTTTTATATGGTAATACGCATCCTGAAGATCTATTGAGCACATCCAATCATCTTTTTCCAAGAATGGAAGTATAGACTGAACCAAGACCATCCAGAATTTGGTTTGTTGAACTGATTAATTCAGCTGACAGAGATCCAAAACTGGTCTCCAGTCCCCTGTTTTCTTTGGCAATAAAAAAGAATCTTGAGTAAATTCTGGATCCTCTCTGGTCTGGTGGGACTGCTTGGATGACTCTTTTGTTGAGCATTTTTCAGATTTCTAAGACGGCTGCCTCCCTGTGACTGGGTGGAACATCTGGGATTCTTCTTGGATTCCTTGGTTCCTCTGTCAGGGGAATATTGTAGCCTCTGGTAATGATCCTCTGCACCCATTTGTCCATTGTTACTCCTAGCCAGGCATATTGGTGCAGGGATGCACCAAAACAGATGTCCCCTGCCTCCAGAGGAAGGCAATTGGGCCTCCTTTCAGGAGTGCTGATAGAAGTTACCAGGGAAAGAGTACCTGGAACCCTGATTCTGCAGGCCATTTCTGCCTCTTGGACGGCGTCTTCCATTACTGCTTCCACCTCTGCCCCAGGGAAAGTCATTGTCTTGTGAGTCCTGGAAAGGTCCTTGGGTCTTTTTGAACCATAGCCCACCACCTCTCTGGTTGCTGGAATAGGGCCGTTGAGGAGTGGAAAAGCATACACCCATGGCAGAAAGGGTCTTCTCATCTTTCTCACATCTGGCTAGAGTCTCTTTAACTTTGGGGCCAAACAGGGATGATTTGTCAAATGAAGCACTGACGAAAGAAGACTTAAATGGCTCAGCGAAATCACATATGCGCATCCAGGCGTGTCTCTTGATGGCTATGCCTGGACCCGCTGTTTTTGTTGTCTCTTCGGCAGCATCAGAAATTAGCCTTATGGACGAATTTGAAATAGATTCTAGGGTGGCAAGCTGAGAAACAACTTTGTCTCGGATGCCTTCAGTTACTGCTCCTGAAAGAGTATCTGAAAACTCTTTAACCAGATCTCTCTGAAGTCTGGTAAAATGTGCCATATAGTTCAAGGACCAGATAGTGAAGATCGATGAAGCGTATATCCCCTTCCCAAATCTATCCATTGTCCTACACTCCTTGTTAGGAGGATGGATAGTAGGACCTTCTTCAGCAAGTCCCTTCTTAGTGACTGCCACTACTACCATGACGTCTACAGGAATACCTTTGGCCCAGTGTTGCTCATCTTTTGCGGCAGAGAAAATATGGTCAGATCTCTTGAGGATTGGCTCGATAGAGTCAAGTATCTTCCAAGCCCGCTGAGCAATCAGCTTAATAAGATCGTCAGTGGGCAGAGAGATCCAAGAGTTAGAGGGCTGAGCACGAAAAGCCTCTATAGGTATAACAAACTCTCTGAGGAAGGTTGGAGAGTAGTCCAGCTAACCCTCTTTTTAAGGATTTCTAGGATGTTCCCAAAGGGGGTGACTTAGGAGAACCTTCCCCTTCACTGAAATCAGTATCTTCAGTGAAGGACTCTTCAGGGGAGTCCAAGTGCTTCATCTTGGACTTCTTCTTCAAAGGTACTTCTTCTGTGGGGTGTTCCAGGGAGGTATCCAAAGATGACACAACCAAAGTGGTTTGATCCTAAGACTTTTGTGCCCTCTGTCCCATAGGAGAGACTGGGGGAGGCTCCGGTCGAGGAGATGGATGCGATGATTGGTCCAGCAGGGTAGGCACAGACTGTCTGCAATTGATAAGGCCCTCTCCATAGCTTGAAAGGCAGGTCCCCCGTAGGGGAACAGGAGCCCGGAACTGAAACAGACTCCTTCAGAACTGAGGTCTAATCCTGCACCGAGGAGGCCACCTCTGACATAGAAGGTCAAACTTACATATGCCAAAGCCCCGAGGGGCATGGAAGGCTACAGAAGTATCGAAGTCAAACCATGCCACGAGGGGCATGGATGGCTCTAAAAGTATCAAAGTTGAACCCTGCCCCAAAGAACCAACAACTAAACCCCAATCCCAGGAGGTCTCCAATTCTGACAAACCGGAGGAACCCAGGGTAACTATCGGTGTTGGAGAAGATGTTCTGTCCAGCACCGAAACAGATGAAGCCAGAAAGGTCGGCACCAGCGACTCCGAAATCTCAGCTGCAGTCATAGCAGGAACAGGCAGGGGTGTGAAAGAAGGTAAGGCTCCAGAGCTAACAAGGCTAGGAACTGTGGAAGGAGGTAATCCGCTCGCCGTCAGGAGCTGGTCTACCAGTCTCATAATATGAGACTCTGATAAGCTCTTGGTGGACCGAACAGAAGAAGCTGATGGAGATTTTGGTGGCTGCGTCTCCAAAAAGGACTGGGGACACTGTGTGCAAAGGGGTCCACTGATGAAGGATAAGTTGTGCATAGTAAAATTTCAATTCAAGAGACCTTTGGTTCCGAGTGATCAGATGTTACCGAAGGGATTGTTATCTGCACCGATACCGGGACTGAGGATAATGGTGCTGAAGTGGTCGGTGCCGACAGCACCGAGGACTGAGTATCTTGGCCCATCGGTGTCAAAAAGGCTACCAGCACCCTGGAGGATTTAGCCATTTTAGAAGGTGGTTCAGAGGAACGTGTCAGAATCAAGTGACTCCGTTTTTTTTTGGTTTAGAAGAGGAAGAAGAAGAGGAGGAAATGGCTTCAGTCTGCAGACCAGACAGGGTCTCTTTGAACTCCAATTTAAGCAGGCCTTTTAAGATCAGCTTGTTTTTGTGATCTGTCAGGGTTCTGGAACTTAACTCATGACAGATTGCACAATCTTCCTGTAGAAGGACCACTCTAAGACAATAAACACAATGAGCGTGTCCATCTGAGTTAGGCATCTCTCTGTCACATTTCTGGCACCTCTTAAAGCCAGAGGTACCTTCAGAGGGTTTGTTGGCCATACTGTAAAAAGACAAGACCGCCATACGCACAAACTTTTAGTTATGTACTTACCATAACTTTAGATGTTTGGGATCCATCTCGCCTACATTCTGTACTGATGGGTTCGGAGCCGATTCTCGGCTCCGACTCAGCACGCTATGCTATAGAGCGAAGCCTCTTATTGGCTGAGCTATTCTCTATCCCAGGATGCACCACCGCTAATCCCCCAGATCTTGTTTGTCCGCATTCATGCACACACACATAACTGTTTATATAACATTGCCAGATGTTTCAAGATGAAACAATAGAATTCGGACCGTCCGATCTCTTCTGATCTCCAAGGCAGGGGGAAGGAGGGTGGGTATTAGGAATGTAGGCGAGATGGATCCCAAACATCTAAAGTTATATAAGTACATAACTAAAAGATGTTATGTGATCCTATCTCGCCTACATTCTGTACTGATGGGGCAGCGTCCCTAGCACCTAATTCCTGGGTGGCTCAATGGAAAACACTCCTGAGCACTGTGGAACCAAATGAAGCTCGCCCCCGAGATGCCAGATCCAATTTGTAGTGGGAAATCAAAGTGTGCGGGGAAGACCACGTAGCCGCAGCACAAATGTCACTAATGGCAAGCTTAGAATGGAATGCTATTGAAGTAGCCATAGCTCTTGTAGAGTGAGCTTTGATAGAGGTTGTAAGCTCTTTATTAGAAGAGGAATAAGCCTGACTAATACAGTTCCTGATCCATTTGGCAATAGTGACCTTTGTGATGGCTTTGCCCAATTTATTATCAGAAAAGGACACAAACAACTGATCCGATTTCCGTGTTTGTTGGGTCCTGTCTAAATAAAAACGCAATTGCCTATGAACATCCAATGTGTGGAAGATGTATTCTGCTTTGTTTGAGTACTTTGGAAAGAAAACTAGAAGTTCTAATGACTGTTGCAGGCAAAAACTGGAACAAACTTTAGGGACAAAAGACGGATCAGGCCTGAGGGATACTCTATCTTTGTGAAAAACCAGGTACGGTGGTTTGACAGACAGAGCTTGAAGTTCTGAAACTCTTCTGGCAGAAGTAATCGCGACCAGAAAGGCGGTTTTCCAAGAAAGAAATTTCAAATCACATGTTGCTGCCGGTTCGAAGGGGGAGGAGGTTAAGGCACGTAACACCACATCGAGATCCCACGGAGGAGCAGGATGAGAAATTGGAGGTCGTAAAAGCACAGCACCTTTCATGAAGGTTTTACACAATCTGTTGCTCATTAAAGGTGGGTTTGTAGATTCATGGAAATTGGAAATAGCTGCCAATTGGACCTTGATGGTAGAGACTGAAGAACCTTGATTAAAAAGGGAAGTCAGAAATTTCAGGACTTCCGACACCGGAACAGTGATGGGATCCAGACCCCGGAGTTGAGCCCAAATAGCAAATCTCTTCCATTTGCTAGTATACAATTTCTTAGTGGCAGACTTGTGGGCCGAGGATAAGATATGTATGACTTCCGGGTCTAAGGTATGATTCCTGACTATAGTCGGAAGAGGAGGAGCCAAGCTGTTAATTTCAAAGTGTGAAGGGACTGATGGAGTTGTCCCGACTGATGAATTAATAGGTCTGGGATCTGATCCAGGAACTATGGACCGTCCAGAGCATATTTCCGAAGATAGGGGAACCATACCTGACGAGGCCAGTAAGGGGCAACTAAAATCATTTTGCTCCCCAAGTGAGACGCCTTTTGGATCACTCTGGGAAGGAGGGGAACTGGGGGGAAGGCGTATAGCAAGCCGGTGGGCCAAGGATGGGCTAATGCGTCCATAGGACTTTCCCCTGGAGCTGGAGTGAGAGAGAAGAACTTCTTGCACTTCGCGTTCAGCGGGGTTGCAAAGAGGTCGCAACAAGGAGTTCCCCATCTGCTGAAGATCTGAGTTGTCACTGCATCGTTCAGAGACCACTCGTGAGGAGAGAGAATAGTTCTGCTTAGCCTGTCGGCTATCACGTTGGACTTGCCAGGGATATGAGTGGCCACTAGAAAACGTCTGGTCGCCACTGCCCATTCCCAAACTCTCATGGCTTCTCTGCAAAGGGGGTAGGATCTGGTCCCTCCCTGCTTGTTCAGGTACCAGACTACTGACATGTTGTCGGAGTGAACGGCAATTACGCCCTGAGGGAGGTAATCGTGAAGGGCTTGTAGAGACAGAAACACCGCCCTCATTTCTAAAATGTTGATATGAAGGAGGCTCTCTTCTGACTGCCATATGCCTTGGACTGACCTGCCCAGGGAATGCCCCCCCCCACCCCATCTGGGAGGCGTCCGTAGTCAAAGTGGCCACAGGAGGAGGTGGAACAAAGGGTCGTCCCTGGTCCAGATTGGAGGGCACCAGCCACCAGCGAAGGTCCCGTTTGCAGGTTTCCGTGATCCGTATGAGGTGACTGAGAGGGAGATCCTGAAAGGACCACTGTGTCGAAAGGAGCCACTGGAGAATTCTCATATGCAATCTTGCTAAGGGGACTAGAAGAACAGTGGCCGACATAGAGCCCAATAGCTGCAGGACCATCCTGGCTGGAGCTTTGGATCTGAGAATCAAGGCTCGGACTTGAGCCTGTATAGTTTGTATCCTTTCTGTAGGAAGATAGACCCGCATAAGGTTTGAATCTATCTCTACTCTGATGAACCTTATGCGCTGAGATGGCAGCAACACAGACTTTGGCCAATTGAAGGTGATTCCAAGGGAAGTGCCTAGTGATATTGTGGCTTGTAGGTTCTGCAATAGTAGACGCCTGGAGGTGGCAGTTAGGAGCCATTCGTCCAGATACGGAAACATGATTCCAAGGGAAGTGCCTAGTGATATTGTGGCTTGTAGGTTCTGCAATAGTAGACGCCTGGAGGTGGCAGTTAGGAGCCATTCGTCCAGATACGGAAACACCTGGAATCCTAGACTCCTCAGGTGAGCAGTCACGACCGCCAAACATTTGGTGAACACCCTGGGGGCTGTGGTGAGACCAAAGGGCAGTGCGCAGAACTGAAAATGACTGTCTCCCAGGCTGAAGCGCAAATGTCTCCTGGATGCCTGATCTACCAGGATGTGGTAATAGGCGTCCTTGAGATCTATGAAGCACATCCAAACACCTTTCTCCAGCAGTGGGAGAATGGATTGTAAGGTGACCATTCGGAACTTGGACTTTTTGACTGATCGATTTAGGATGCTGAGATCCAAAATGGGCCTCAAGTCCCCGGTCTTTTTTGGCACCAAAAAGAACCTTGAGTAAGTCCCAAATCCGATCTGGTCTGCGGGGACCGGTTGGATGACTCCTTTTTGAAGCAGCTTTGAGACTTCTAAGGCTGCGATTTCCCGTTGACTGGGTGGCGGGTCCGGGATTTTCTTGGACGGTGGTGGGGGAGTGAAAAAAAGGGATGGCGTACCCTCCGGCGATGATTCGAAGCACCCATCCGTCCTGAGTGATACCCTCCCAGGCTTTTAGGTGCCTCGAAAAACGACCCCCGACTGGCTCCGGAGCTGCACAGTCGGGCAATCCTTCAGGGATTGTGGAAGGCTGAAGAGCCACAAAAGGACTCGCGGTCTCCAGTGTTGCGGGGGCCTCTGCCGCCTCTGGGACGGCGTCTTCCAGAAAAATTTCCCCCTCCTCTGCCTCTAGAAGGGGGATCGTCCTGCTGCGAGGTATAAGACTTCTGGGATTTACGGAACCACATTTTCCCTCCTCTTTTAGCCTTGGGATAAGGCCGAAAGTGAGTGGAAAATCGTGCCCCTACGGCAGTCAAAGTCTTACTTTCTTGCTCGCAGCGGGTCAATGTGTCCTTTACCTTGGGTCCAAACAAAGAAGACCCATCAAAGGGAGCGTCGGCAAAGGAAGACTTAAAGGCTTCCGCAAAATGACACAGGCGGAGCCAGGCTTGCCTCCGTAGAGCAACACCCGTACCCGCCGCTCTACTCGCCCCCTCGGCCGCATATGAAATGAGCCTCATGGACGAGTTTGATATCGATGACAGCGTAGCCAACTGAGAGCCAACCATCTGGGCCAGCTGCTCAGGTAGGTTACCTAAGAGGGTATCTGAAAGGTCCTTGATCAGATCCCTCTGAAATCTGGTGAAGTGCGTTAAATAGTTCAGGGACCTTAAGGTAAAGGCCGCTGAACTGAGGGTGCGCTTCCCGTACCGATCCATGCTCCCAGACTCCTTATTAGGAGGATGGATGGACGTAGAAGCCTCTGCTACATCTTGTTGGGTAGCAGATGCCACCACCAAGGCATCTACAGCCACACCTTTGGTCAAAAACTCCTTCTCTGGGGGTGCTGATAAGAACTTATTTGGGCGAGCAGGCACCGGTTCCACAGAGTCTGGATGTTCCCACGCCCTTCGACAGATCAAATCTAGGAGCTCGTCGAAGGGCGGAGACACCCAGGAGGCGGAGGGCTGAGCCCCGAAGGCCTTGAGGAACACCGACTCGTCAGCAGAAGGGGGTTTGGAATGCCAGCCGCCTCGTTGTTTGAGGGCTTCCAAGATGTCTGCAAAGGAGACATCGTCTGAGGATGACTTAGGGGACCCCTCCGCATCATCAAGATCGGTGTCCGACGTGAGAGACTCATCGGGGGAGTCGACGTGCTTCCTCTTGCATGGTCTTTTCCTTGGGGGTTCCTCTGAAGAAGCTTCAGAGGGACCTCCAGGAGGGGGGGAACCCCCACTGGGGTTGACCTCAGGCCCCGGGGCTCTGCTGTCTACGGACAAGGGGACTACCAAAGACCCAGTCTCCGTGTGTAGGGAAGGTGCTGGTGAGACCGTGGAGGTAGCCAAAGAAGATTTGGCCAACGCACTCCTCATGGCCCTGAAGGCCGGACCGCCAGAATCCTGGGAAGGTCCAACCCCCGTGGCCACAACAGTAGATGGTACCCCTGCAGCCGACGCACCGAGAGGAAGGCTCGGAACCGAAAACATCGGTCCCGAAACGTCCCCCCCCCCGGGGCCGACGGAGGAGGTCCGTGTACTGAACTCCGACTCGAGAGCCGGGGTTGGAGTAAGGGTCGGGGCCGACCCGAAAACCTCCATCGGCTCCACCAGCACCGGCTCCAACGGTGCCGAGGCTGTTGGAGGAGGAACCAGAACTACAGGGTGGGCCATCAGCTCCGAAGCCCAATGGGCTGGAGCCGAAACTAATTTCTGGAATACAGGAGACTGAAAAAGTCTTAGGAGCACCCTGTCGATGTCCGAATCCGACATCTTGGAAGATCGGGAGGAAACCGACCGGGTCCGAACCGACTTCTCCATCGGCTCCGAAGGACTGGGGGACCAGCTCCGAATAGACTCGACCAGTATCAGTGCCGAGGGAGATTCCAAAACAATTTCCCTCGGTGCCGAGGAGGGCTTCGGCGCCGAAGGGGAAGAGTCTGAGCCGGCAACCCTCATCGGCTCCAAAATCAGTGGAGCCGATGAAGGTGACCCGCCTCTCGAAGCACCAGCCATTGGCTCCGAAACCAGAGGAGTCGAGACTGGAGGCATCGAGGCAGGCCGTTCCGCCCTCGGCTCTGAAGTCCGTGGAGCCGATGGAGAAGCCTGCCTAGATTTCTTAGTAGTCGGTTCCGATGGGCTGGTCGGAGCCGATGCTTTCTTCTTCTTAGCTGGAGAGGAAGAGGAAGATAAGGCCTCCTCGAAGGAGGGTTTGATAAGCCCTTTCAAGATTAATTTATTCTTCCTCTCTTGGAGGACCCTAGAGGAAAAGGCGTGACACACGCTGCAGGACTCCTGTAAGTGTTTGGCGCCTAAACAGTATACGCACGAGGAGTGATCATCGGTGATGGACATTTTATAATTGCACCTCGTGCACTTCTTGAATCCTGAGGGTCTATGCTCTTTGGACATAATGCCTGTAAAACACTCCCTAAATCAGTAGAAAAAAACACTATGTCACTAAATAAAGATTTTAACAACAATAAAACCTTTTTTTTTTTTAAACGAAAAGCCAATACAAGTACAACAAACACCAAAAAGGAGGGCCAAGAACCCTCTAACTTAAACAGGTACTTGACCTCTCTACAAATAAGAAAACTTGCTAAAGAATAGGGGAAGGCCCCTCTAACTTAAACGGAAACCTTTCCCTAATCAATCACACAAATTCACCACAAAATATTACCAAAAACACACTGATACACAACGATAGCTGTTAAAACAGCTTTTGGGTAAAGAATAAAGAATTTCCTGACAGGAAAACTTTAAGAAAAAACAGCACTTAGCTCAGCCAAGTTTGAGACCACGTCCTAGCTTGTAAGCGGCAAACGAGATCTGGGGGATTAGCGGTGGTGCATCCTGGGATAGAGAATAGCTCAGCCAATAAGAGGCTTCGCTCTATAGCATAGCATGTCAAGTCGGAGCCGAGGATCGGCTCCGAACCCATCAGTACAGAATGTAGGTGAGATAGGATCACATAACATCACACAGTTATACTAAAAAAAGTGGAAAATGTTATTTATTTATTTATTTTCTTGTAAATCAAAGAGAGGAAAAATGGAACTACCAACAATGGAATGAAGAGTTACCCGAAGGTAAAAGAGGAAAAAATACCAACAATGGTACTTGAGTCTACCTAATGATAAAAACGGGAGAGAAAACACACTCATGCACACACAAAAGGCTACACAAAAGGCTACCTAGAAGAGGAGCGTGTAGAACGGATAGAAATTAAAGATAGATATTAAAGATATTGTGGGAAAAAAACAAACTTACAGTTGAAGAAAATGCTAACACTTGAGAGATTGGTTAGAACACTTCTAGCACTACGAAGGGGCAAACAGGATCTGAGGTAATTCACTGAGGAGCACTATGGGTAGAGCTTAGCTTGAGAATTTTTGGAAGGCGTGAGCTGGAATAATGGCCAAGTCAGTTCTGAGGCTCAGAACCGAACCCACAGTCAAGGATTACATGAAGACTGACATCAGATCAACTTTTTAAAAGGCAAGAAAAAGTTAACTTGCAATAAGTTGCTAAACATTGCTTGAGAGAGGAACCTGCATCTGGCGGCAAAAGAGATCTAAGGACTGGGGATGGACTAAGGCATTATGGGCAGAGGGAGGAGCTCGAGAGTTGGATCTGAAGTCTGGAGTATGTGGCCTTGGATCTGCACCCATATGTTGAGGAAGAATGCAAAGGACAACATCAGATCAAAATTTTTATACCTCCTCGCTGGCTCCTTGACAGAGGTCTTTGAGGGGTTAAAAAATGTACACCAATGGTAGACAGGGTTTTTCTCTCTTGTACACATCTGGAGAGCGTGTCCTTAACCTCGAGGCCGAACAGAGAAGATCCGTCAAAGGGTGTATTGATGAAATAAGACTTAAAGGGCTCTGCAAAATCACATAAGTGCATCCAGGCATGTGCATTCAGGCATGTCTCCTTATGACAATGCTTGAACCCGCAGCCTGTGAGGTACCTTCACCAGCATGGGAGATCAACTTCATGGACACATTTGATACGGACTAAAGGATGGCCGGTTGTGAGGAAATTCTGTTTCCAACCTCAGATGACATGGATCCTGAAGGAGATTTGGCAAGCTCCTTGGTCAGATCTCTTTGCAGCCAAGTAAAATGTGCCAAGTAATTCAACAACCTGAGGTCAAAGGTCACTGAAGCATATGCATTCTTCCCAAATCTGCCCAAAGCCCTAGAGCTTCTATTAGGGGGATGGAAAGAGTTCTGAACTGCAAGTTCTTTTTTTGTGGCCACAGCCGCAACCATGGTAAACTGAGACTCTCTTGCTCCAGTGTATGTGATCTTTAGGGGGGAGATAAAATTTTGTCCAGTCTTTTTGCTGTTGGCTCAACAGTGCCCGGCTCCTTCCATGCCCACTGAGAGACAATGTCAATGAGCTCCTTGGCCTGCGGGTGTTCACCCAAGAAGTACATGGGCAGCCTCCAGCAACACTGATTTCTCCTGGGAGAGGGTGTCGGAGGACCAGCCATCTTTTTGTCTCAAGAGCTCCAGGATGCCTCCAAAGGATACATCTTCAGGTGGTGATCCAGGGGACCCCTCCAACTCATCAAAATTGGTGTCCTCTGTGCAAGACTCCTGGGAGGAAATCTAAGTGCCTCCTCTTATACGTTCTCTTCTGAGGGACTTCCTCAGTGTTGTGTTCTGGGGAAGGATCAGAAGAAATGACGATGTCCTGATGGACTGGCTGAAGACTTGTTCAGACTGTCCCAATGGAAGGAATGGACGAGGCTCAGAACAAAGAACCGGATGGGGTAGGGTTGTCTGATCTGAGGGTGGCAGGGATGTCTCTCCTCTAGCCAAGGAGAAAATCCTCTCCACAACCTCAAAGTCAGAATGCCTATGGGAGAAAGAAGTCAACTGCACTAGAGTTGGAATATCTCAGACCGTCGGCTCCTGTAACCCCTGCAAGCACTCCACCAGAGAAGGGAATCGGACCAGAGCTATCTAGCATCGAGACTTCAAGTGGAAGAGATGGCTCCAACAGCTTTGGAGTCAGCCCACCCCCCCAGATCTGCCGGCAATGCTTCAACTCCGACAGCCTTAATGCTCCAAAAAGCTCAGTGCTAGTTGGCTCAGGGGAACCATCAGAGTCAAAGAACAAAATGTTTTCAGATCAGATGAAGACACCCCCAGAGATCTTGGGTCTGAGGGCTCCGAAACAGTGGGTTGGATCGGGGAAGGAGACACCAAGGGGGAGTTGGACAAATGATAGCTCGTGGACCCGTGGGAGTTGGAGCTAGGGAATCCCCACCTGAATCTGTGATCTGTGGAACTTCCTCACCATCCTATTCACATTAGCTTCTGGGAGGCTTCTGGAAGATCTAATAGAGGATGTGTTAGATGGAGGTCTGGACTGTCTTCACAGACAGCCTTCCAGGAAAGGAGAATGAAGCCTAGATGAAACTGGATCTGAGAGATGCGTCAGGGAACAGAACCATGGAGACTTGGATTTCAAAACGATCGGATCCGTGGCAGATGGATTTGACTTTTTATGTAATTTGTAGGAGGCTCCATTGCAAGCCGACACTGAAGCTGTAGAATGATCAATATGGGACTCCTTTTCCTTTGACAAAGAGTAAATTTGTTTTTGTCAGGCTTTTTGGTAGGGGGTTGAGCCCCAGTGGCCGAGGAAATAAAGGTAAAAGGAAGAAGGCCTCTTAACACTTAAGTTGTTTCTGCAATCCATTAAAGCTCTGGAACTGAAACCGAAGCAGACAAAACAGTCTGTTCCGAGGTAAGCAGGACCTAAGTAATACATGCATTCCCTGGGGGCATCAAAATTGAGAAGCTTGTGCCCTCAGGTAATAAATTTTTTGAATCCTGTAGGTCTGACAGCCATGCCAAAACACTATGACACTACATGCAAAAAATAGAGCACTAATAAACTCTGTACAAACAATACTTTACACAACTAAAGATATAGAAAGAATCTTATTTTTTTTTGGTTAGAAAAGGAATAGAAAAAGAAAAGAAGAAGAGAAAACTACCAACAATGATAAACAAAAAGACTCTACAGACTAAGAAGAAATACCAACAATGTATCAGTACCAGTACAGAAAAACGGTAATTCAAACATGATCAGAAAATAGTTAAGTTTAGCTTACAGATTATGGGAGGGGGGAGAAGAAATAGCAAAATATGAAAAAAAAATTGTAAGCTAACTCATGAACCAAAGGGAATTGAACAACTTGAAAATTCCAATGAAATGCTGGAGAGCAAAGGGATCTGTGTCTGAAGCTAATGGTGACAAA
Source organism: Protopterus annectens (assembly GCF_019279795.1). NCBI lineage: Eukaryota > Metazoa > Chordata > Ceratodontiformes > Protopteridae > Protopterus > Protopterus annectens. The sequence goes on from NC_056728.1 coordinate 1,461,195,775, forward strand.
CGTGATCTGAGGTATGTTAGATTTATGGGACATTATGGGTAAAGGGAGGAGCTCAGTCGTTCTTGGATACGATGGTCTGGGAGAAGCGGCCAAATCGGGTCCACACCCATCAACTGAGGAAAGAATGAAAAGGACAATATAAGATCAGGTATTTCTGATCTATTTGTTTTGTGGATGTGTAACAAATCTATCAGTGTGGGATCATAAGATGCCTTGCAGGTTAGGCATAGAACACTGCAGGAGACCGAGTACAGGGATAAGGCTTCAAGATGTACTGCACAAGACTTGTTATTTACTCCCTATATACTTTTTGTGAAGAACCTCTGAGGTCTCTCTGGCTATTTTAAGTCCCTGGTCAATTACATGCCATAGGGTGAGTTGTATTCAATGATTGGTCGATGAGAGATGATTACAGTGGAACAATGACTGCCTTGGATCAGGATTATCATGCCAATACTGATAAGTTGTGCAATGTAGAATGACTTTCTCACCACAGTGGACGCATGGTTGTCAAAGGTCGGGTTACTGTTAACATGCATTCCCAGATCCCTGCCTCACTGGATCTACTTTTAGGGGTGTATTATCAATGCGGTCATTTCCAAGGGTACATCATTGTACAAGGGTACAATTATGCATTTTTTCACACAGAGTTTCAGTCCATCGCTCTGGCACCAGTTGTTTGCGCCAGTCCCCCTTGAAGGGCATCTGTGTCTCTGGGTGATTCAATGACCATACCTAGTTTGCAGTCATCTGCAGACTTGGTCAGCCAGAGGCCCTTGACGTTTGTCTCGACTTAAGAGAAGTAGATGTCAAAAAGAAGAGGCCCCAGCATTGATCCATGTGGGACTCTGCTAGTGACTGTCCTCTTTGTGGAGGTGGATTCCCCTATCCTAATTTCTTGTGTCCTATCAGTGAGCTAACTGGTTATCCATCAGGTGACAAATGGGTTTATGCCTAACAATGTAAGTTAATCTACATGCCCAAGTGAGGTATTGTATCAAATGCCTTGGCCAGGTCAAGGCAGGCAATGTGTATTGTTTTGTCATTGTCCACAGCTTTAGGTTAAGTAGGCATGACCAGCCTTTGACAAAACCGAACTGGGTAGGGCCCAGGGTCTATAGGTTTCCTTTATCATTGTATAACAGATCCACGATGGCCTTGCATAAGACACTAGTCAGACACCTGGGTCAGTAGCTCCCTAGGTCAGTGGAAGGCCCCCCTTTGTGTAGAGTTATAACCACTGCAGTCCTCCATTTGTTTGCCACAAAGCCTGTCCAGAGGCTATGGTTAAATAGAGATCCTAGCAAGCCTGACAGGTCATGTTTCATACTATTCAGGAGGCATCCTGAATATTATCAGGGCCCATCGAAACAATGTTCTTGGCCTTCAAAGGTGTAGTAAGAACCTGCTTCCTAGTGATAGTTGATGGAGAAACGGTGTGGGGTATTTCCTAGGAGATGACTAGGGGTGATATGTAGGTTAAAATTTGAGCTACATTTATCAGCCAGCAAATGTGCCATATCCTCTTGATCTGTATATGTGGTCCCATTCACCATTAGTTGAGCACAATGCTGACAGTTGCCTTCAAGGTTTACAGTTTATGGTCATCCATGCATCTTTCAAATCAAACTTAGATGATTGGAGGGGTACTGATAAATTTACCGCTGCTTTGACATGCTTTGCTTCCTAGAGAAGGGGGATGCAACATCAAGGTGGATATGCATGAAGGTAAGCATTTGGAAGGTATAAATGGTTTTCGAAAGTCAGCTGCCTTGTAATTCCTATGCTGGTATAAGGATACTTTATTTACCTCTCCTTACCAGGAAAGTCTGACTGGGTTTAGCTAAACCCTTTTCAGTGGAGGTCTGTGAAGAAAAGCTCTTCAGATTTTTTACAGAAATTATCAAGATTACACACAGAAAGACACTGTACAAACAGTATGCAGGTATTTGCAGAGTACAAGACATTTTAAACAGTGTGTATAAATGTCCAGAGTGCATGAATATTTAAGCCATGTCTGTATAAGCCCTATCACAATACATCATTTATATTATATACAACGTGACATTATGAGCTTACGTCAGTGACAGTGTAGATTTTTTCTACTTGGTGGTGTAACAGGGAGGAAAAAATGCATACAGAGTACAAACCATGTATTTTCAGTTACAAAGCTGATGACAGTCCTCCTAGAGGCATTATTTCTATGACCCGAAGCATGGAATATCATTAGGTGTAATCAACATTATTTCTACGATCTTAAGCATAACATTTACACAAATTGACCATAACTGAAGAGATTAAAAGTATGGAGATTGTGGCCCACCAAAATAAAGTCAGGATCTGCATTTATCCACAAAGACCTCAATAGATGGGTTAAGGTGGAATACTACCCTTTGCAGACTCCTTTAATATCACCACTATACCTAATGTCAGGTTCTTTTCAATGCTAGATGCAAACCAAATATTCTGGCACATCAAAATGGATGGAGCAAGCTTAAAGTCTGATATGTTTGATAATCTACTGAACAGAAACATATTCCTGAGACTAAATTTTGGGATTTTGTCAACAATGGTAGTACTTCAGAGTGGCATACCAAATATGGTTGGAGGACTGGAAAGTGTCACTATTACTGGTGACTTTCTACACTACAGTCCTATAAAACAAGAGCATGAACAGCCACTTTATCAAGTGGCAGAACAGATTAAGGTCAAACAGTGTGAAACTCAATAACACTAAGTGACAAAGAAGTGTCACATCCTTGAACTACTTGGATCCTCTACCAATAGCAAATATTCTACTTCAAGACGCTGACAAAAGTACAGTTGTGTACACTTACCATAAATGTAGATGTTTGAGTGTATTCACTGTTGCAGTCATCACACTTGGGTTATCTGCCTGCAGGTAGCCCTCAGTCGGCCCGAATACCAGAGTCTTGGGATTTCTGCATCGGATGCTGTCGCCTCTTCTATGACATCAGGTCGTTAGGGGTATAAAACATGCAGTCGATGCCATTACATCAGTTTTTCTTGTCCTAGATGTCAGGAGCCCACAAAATAGGAAGTTATTACATGGTGTGGAACACCTCCAATAAAAAGTAAATGCCCTTGCCATGAAAGATGGCCATAAAGAGGATAGGTAAAAAGGATAGAGAAAGCCAGGGGGCTGGAGGGAGGGAAACCAGGACTGCAACAGTGAATGCACTCGAACATCTACATTAATGGTAAGTGTACACAAATGTACTATGTTCTTCATGTTTCACTGTTGCAGTCATCGCACTTGGGTTGATTCCCAAAGCTGAGGAAGGGTGGAGGCAGTCAAGAAGTGTTGGGCCTGGCTAGCAGGCTTTGTAAGACTGCTGTAGCAAATCCAGCTCTGAATTTAGAAAAAAATAGGTAAGTGGTAATGCTTGGTGAAGGTGTGTACAGAACTCCAGGTTGCAGCTTCCAGGATGTCCCTGGTGGGGACCCCCCTGAGAAATGCTGTACAGGTTGAAGTAGCTCTATTGGAATGAGTTCTGATCCCCAGAGGGTTAGGTTTTCCATGGTGATTGTAGCAGAAATGGATGCAGTGTGCTATCGAAATGGCCTTGTCCTCTGCTCCTGTAGCAAAGTTGACTAGTAACTGGTCAGATGTTCTGAAAGGCTTAGTCCTCTCAAGGTAGTACATGAGCTGTCTGTGCACGTCCAAGGAGTGCAGGATCCTTTCCCCTCTAGTCTGAGGATTAGGGAAAAAGGTTGGCAAATGGATGGATTGGTTTAAAGCCACACAGGATACCACCTTGGGCATAAAGGAAGAGTTAGTCCTGAGGGAAACCCTGTCAGCATGGAAAATAATGAAGGCCTCCACCGCCATTAGTGCCTGTAACTCAGACACTCTTCTTGCTGATGTAATAGCTAGGCGTAAGGCTGTTTTCCAAGAGAGGAATTTTAACTCTGCTGAAGCAGCAGGTTCAAAAGGGGGAAGTGTGAGCTTTTCCAGTACAAAGTTAAGGTCCCAGGCCTGGGTGGGAGCTCTCCTAGGGGGCCTTAAATTGTTAGCTCCTCTCAGGAACTGCTTGATGAGAGGGTGAGAAAAGAGAGAAGGCTCAATATTATAAAGAGCTGAGATGGCAGAGGCATGAATCTTAATGCATGAGAAGGATAGGCCTCTGTGAAGCAGCTCTGCTAGGTAATCAAGGATTTGAGGTAAGTTGGACACAGCTGTGTCCTTTCCTTGAGACTGACTCCAAGAACAATATCTTTTCCACTTTTCAGTATAGGATTTCCTAGTACTAGGCCTTCTGGTCTCAAGGATGACATCCAGCACCTGTTTAGTGAGGGATGCTGATGGTGTATTCATGGGATAAGCCAGGCTGCAAGGTTTAGGGTTTGCAGCTGTGGATGCAAACTCTATCCCTCCTGCAGAGACGCAGGGAAGGTCTCTGATGTAGGTGCCAGGGTGGCACTGCTGTCAGACTGCGTAGGAGTGGGTACCAGTGCTGGCGTGGCCAGTCCAGTGCAATAAGGACTGCCCTTGGCCTGTCCTGTTTGATCTTGAGTAGTACTTTTGAGAGGAGGGGCAGAGGAGGAAAGGCATAAATTGAGAGGTTTTCCCATGTAAAGGAAAGGGCGTCCACCTTCCAGGCTCTGCTGTGAGGGTTCCTGGTGCAGAATTTGTTCAATTGGTGGTTTTGGGGGGAGGCAAAAAGGTCCACCTCCGGAGTTCCCCACCTCTGGGCTAGAAGTTTGAATGAGTTGGGTTCCATTTTCCACTCATGTGGGTTCAGTAGATTTCTGCTTAAGTCGTCTGCCAGTGAATTTTGCTTGCCTGCCAGGAATTGAGCTTGTAGGTGCACTCGGATGATCAAGGCTGTGTTCCACAGAGCCATGGCTAACCTGCAGTGTAGGTAAGAATGAGTCCTGCCCTGCTTGTTTATGTACCACATAACTGTGGTGTTGTCTGTCTTTATCAGGAGCTGTCCTGGAAGGATAAGGTATTTGAAGACTGTCAGAGCATTCTGTATAGCTAGCATCTCTTTTTGATTGATATGCAGGGGAATTCGTTCTAGCTCCATTTGCCTTGAATGCATTTGCCAGTCATGTGAGCCCCCCCATGCATAGTCTGATGCATCTGTTGTCAGGGTTTGAAGGGTGAGAGGTTGAGTGAAAGGAATTCCCTTGTTGTGGTTGCATGCTTCTGCCCACCAAAGTAACTCTGCCCTTAGACATTGTATGATAAGAATCACTGTTTCCAGGTCCTGAGAATGTTGACACCAGAGACTTTTTAAGTACCACTGAAGTTTCCTCATATGCAGTCTTGCATATGGAATTAGCAGAATGCATGAGGCCATGAACCATTGGCCATGCAGTATTTTCCTTGCAGATAGCTGGGTTTTGTTGGCCATTAGTTTAAAATAGTTTGTTAGATGGACCTGCTTTTCTGGAGTGAGGAATGCCATCTGGGAAGTTGTGTTCAAGCTTGCTCCCAGGAATACAATTTGTTGGCTGGGCACCAGTTGTGATTTATTTTCGTTGATGGTGTATCCCAGTGAAGTTAGAAGTGTTTTTACAAATGTCAGGTGCTGAAGTAGCAATTCCTGACTGTCCACCTGAATCAGGCAATCGTTCAAGTATGGGTAGATTTGAATATTTCTCTGCCTGCAGTATGCAATGGCTGGAGCCAGGCATTTTGTGAATACTCTGGGCGCAGTAGATAAGCCAAAGGGAAGTGCAGAGAAGTGATAGTGCATAGAGCCTGCCCTGAAACGTACACATTTCCTGCAAGACTCCCTTATGGGGATGTGCAGATATACTTCTTTTAAGTCTAAGGTGACTAAGCAGGCATCCTTGGCTAGCATAGGAAGAAGCTGTTGCAGTGTAAGCATTTTGAATTTTGGGACCACCAGAAAGGTGTTGAGAATTGATAGATCCAGGATAGGGCACCAAGAGCTCTCTTTTCTGGGCACCAGGAACAGTCTGGAGTAGTGAGTGGAAGTAGAATCTGTATCCCTGTGATACAATGTTTAGAATCCACCTGTCCTAAGTAATGGACATCCAGTTTTTTGCACGAAGGGTGAGTTTTCCTCCTAGGGGCACAAGTACTTGGGCAAGGCTGGGAAGGATAATTGGAAAGTCATTGTGAACTTTTTCCATAACGGGGTGGCTTACCACTCCCTGGTTTTGAGGTGGAAACATTCCATTGTTTAGATCGCTGCATACCCTGAGACTGTAGTCTTGGTGGTCTGTTTCCCCTGGGTTTGGACTGGGAAGGCCTGAGAGGGACTGGAAAGGACCAGTTTTTTGAAGGCCAATGCCTACTGAATCTAGGTGGCTGCACCTGTAAGAAATCTTTGACTGTTTGCATAGATTTAGCTTTTTCTTCCATCTTTTTAAGAACTTCTTCTGCTTTTGTGCCAAACAAACGCTCCTGATTTAATGGAGCATCTAATAATTTTGCTTTGACATGGTCAGGCAAGACTTGTTCTTTTAGCCAAGCATGCCTTCTCAGTACAGACCCAGTGACAGCAGCCCTGCAAGATGCTTCTATGGCATCAAACCCACATTGCAAAGTATATTTACTAACTTGGTTTGCAGAATGCATTAACTCTTGTAAATCTTTATTTTCTGCACAATCTGGAAGTAACACCATTTTTTGTTTAATTAGTTCCATAAAATGTTGCTGGTACTTCAACATGTGAAACTGGCAATTCAAAACACTGATGGCAAGAGTTGCAGAGGTATACACCTTCTTACCCTATCTGTCTAAAGCTCTAGAATCCCTGTCTGAAGGGGTAGGGTTTTTGGCTGTAGTAGCCTTAATGCCTTTAGGTCCCTGGGAAATGGTCTCTGGATCCGCAGTAGGATTCTTAAAGAGAAATTTGTGAGAATCAGATACTCTGTAGTACCTGTCAGGTTTTCTAGGAGCTGGTGGTAAGGTGTCAGGAGTAAGACTGGACTCCAAGAAGACATTGTCTACTATATCCAGGACAGGGGGTATAGCTAGAGGCCTTTGCTGAGGCAAATCTAAAAATTCCCTGAGTCTCTTTTTGGACTGAGGATAGTCCTGGCATTCCCAGCAGAAATGCTCTCTTAAAGTATGCAAGGTTTCACCAAAAGAGAAATCCTCTGCAGGGGAGGCAGAGGGAATGGATTCCTCTGCATCTGAATCCTCATAGGTAGATAAGGGTATGTCCTGGTAATCAGAAGGGTCAGAGTTATCAGACTCCTGGTCTGTAGAATCAGAAGGAAATTCAATTCTTTGTCTTTTGGCAGGCGAAGGCTGGCTTCCCCTAATTAGAGTAATAAGGTCTTCAGCCATTCTAAGCATTTGTTTTTGTGGCATGGGAGGATGAGCATGCACTTTGGACGGCGGTTTTCTAGGCGTACTGCGAACTCTGGGCCTGAGAAACTCAGTAGTTTAAGTAGGAAATGAAGTTGTCGGTTTAATATGAATATCGGTAGGTCGGAATACACCCCCAGAAGCCGATGTCTGCACAGTGGCTCAGGAACCATCCAAGGTAGAGATATCTGCAGGTTCCATAGTCGAAAAAGCATCTCGCAGCATACCGGACTCTGAATGGGTCTCAGCAGAGGACTGCGAATCTGTAAAAGCGGGCATCAGGGGCTGCAAATGCGACTCACTGAGTATCGGCGGACTGGCGACAAGCTTAACAGAAGCGTCGTCGGCAGTTTTTGACCTATGCGGTCTGTCTCTGTCTTTGTCTTTGAGCTTTTTCAGAAGATCGGTAGTCAGATGGCTTACCAAAGCCATTTCGCAATACAGAGAACGAGAGCGAAAGAATTTAGCTACAAAAATAGCCTGACGAAGAATGGTTCGGGCGTTAAACAAGGCACAAAACCGACAGCTAGGGACATTGTGGTCTAGGCCTAAACAGGTGATGCAGTAAGAATGAAAATCTCTGTGAGGTATTTGCTTTCCACAGGCAAGACAATTGTTTATTTTTTCTGACATCGGTTAGAGCAAAAAAAAATAATTCCCAACGGGGTACTTAGCTTTAGAAGACTTCAGGTCTGAAACTCGAAAAAAAAAAAAAAAAAAAAAATTTCAGGTAGTGGCCGACTGGCACTTGCAAACTGCTTCTGCTTTGGACTCCTTCTCAGCAATTAAGACTGATGTAATGGCGTCGGCTGCATGTTTTATACCCCTGACGACCTGACATCATGGAAGAGGCGACAGCATCCGACGCAGAAATCCCAAGACTCTGGTATTTGGGCCGACTGAGGGCTACCTGCAGGCAGATAACCCAAGTGTGATGACTGCAGCAGTGAAACAAGAACATCTGCATGCCAAAGTAAACATAATAAAATACCTTCTGATAAGCCTTCTTATATGCAGTTCTTAGGAAAGTGCAGCTGTATAAGTTAAATCACCATAACAGTAGATGTTTGAATTATCCCTGCTGCAGTAGCCTTAGCTATGGGTTAGGTACAGTCTTGTAGGGTGGCCTAATGGTTAAGGTGTTTACCTTACAAACACAAGGTGCAGGGTTTGAGCCTCACAAGGGATAACTGGCAAGGCTTACAATGGCTCGCAAGGGCAGTTAGCTTAGTACTAATCTACGAATCTATGAATCTATATCCTGAATAGGATACCACAGTCAGCTAGCTTCCAAATCGTAAGGGCACCTTACCCGTGCTCAGACTATTGAAGCCTCAAGTAGTGCTGGAGAAAATCAGCAGTCTTGGCTCCAAGCCCTTCAGAGTTTTTACGCCAACTAAAAAATGGAGGCTAAATCCCAGAAAAGGATCAATGCTAGGCAAATAATCAATGTCCTCAACCTGGCAAATAAAAATCATACAAAACAATAAAGGGGGGTGAGGGAGGGAGCTGGTATTGCAGCAGTGATCATTCATACATCTACTGTTAAGGTAAGTCTGCAGATAACCTAGCCATATCGGTAGAATATCATAGGTTTAGGAGAAGGAAGGATTAGGCTGCAGGAACCCCTAGAGAATGGTCCTAGCAAAGCCTGCTCTAGAACTGGAAAAGGAATCTATCTTGTATTGCTTTATAAAAGTATGCTCAGAGGACCAAGTTGCTGCCACTAGAATACTGCTGGAGTCCAACCCTTTCCCAAAAGCCACTGATAAAGCCAGTGCTCTAGTAGAATGTGCCTTGACTCTGCCTGGAATTGACTTGTAATGATGAGAATAACAAAAGCAGATAGCATGGGACATGCATTTAGAAAAAGTCTGCTTTGACACAGGTTGTACTTTTTTCTTACCTTCATAAGAAATGAATAACGAACCACAAATCAGCCTGAAGAGCTGTTTCAGAGGGAGCAACTGTTAATTTTTCCAAAATAAAATTAAGATTCCAAGGGGATGCCACCTGTTGTTTAGGTGAACGGGTAGGGAGAACCACTTCTAACAACATCTGATTATAAGAATGATATGAAAGAGGAGGATCCATGGCAGAAATGCTGAAATGGATGAAAAGTGAACCTTTACAGAGGAGTAAGAAAGGTTAAAGCATAGTGACTCACACAAATATTGTAGAACCAGAAAAATACTAGCCTCTAAAGGGTCTTGGTTCTTAGCATGGCATCAACTAGATAATCTTTTCCATTTGCCAATGTATGATTTCCTAGTAAATGGTTTCTTTGTTTCATTTAATATTTGTTGCACATCCTCAGAAAATAACTCACTAAAATGTATTAAAACTCCCATCATTCAGGCAGTTAGCTGAAGTTGTTTCAGGTTGGAGTGTATAAAACAGTGTGTTGTGTGTATACCCAATCTGTGAGGAAGCTTATGATAATTGCGCTTGGTCATTTCCAAAAGAAATGAGACCTACTCTTGCCTAGGACAGAAGGGAGTCACCATAATGTTTTTTGGAGAGTCTGCATGAATCTTCAAAATGACCCTGGATATCAATGGAAACAATGGAAAAGAATATAGGAGCATTCCTGTCTAAGGAAATGAGAATGCATTTGTTTTCCAAGCATGCTTGCAAGTAGTCCTGCAGCAGAATTTTGTTACTTATTTGTTGTGAATGGATTTAACTACCTGAGGTGTTCCTAACAGCAGGAGCAATCCCTGGAAGACCCTCTGATTCAATTTCCATTTGTGAGGGTTTATTCTGGCCCTGCTCAGCTTATCTCACACAAAATTTTGCTCTGACAGGATGTAAGATGTCTGTACAGTGAGACTGATCTGAAAATCTATTCCCAGGTTAGTCTGTCCAGAGGACAAGATCTGATTTTCCCTGTTTAAGTACCACATCACTGTAATGTTGTCTGTAATGACTTGTAATGGTCCATGGGACCATAGCTGTTTGAAAGTGTTGAGAGCGTTTACTGCTGAGAACATCTTTTACATTTGCATGTTTTGCTCTGTTCTTTTTGTTCCAAAGACCTTGTACTTTTACTCCCATAGGCATCACTCCCAAGTACAATCTGAGGTGTCTACAGTTACAGACTGTGCTGGAGCTGGAAGGGAAAATGAGAGACCTGGATTCAGATACACTAGTCTCACACCAAAGCAGTTCTCTTTTAATAAAAACCCAAAACAGGAATATGGAATGTCAGGGTATGTTGATGTGGGGATCATACAGATTTTACGTACCACTGAATCTTTCTCATGTGGAGTTTGACTAGATTAATCCTAGTATCCTGAGAAATTCCCTAGATGAAATTTTGGACCGATTGGAAGAACTCCTGAAAAGCTCGAGATAGCATTACTTTTTTTTCTCTGGAAGACAAACTATTTGAACTGAGGTATCTAGGAGACATATCAGGAAAGCAATCCTGTGTGGAGTCAAACAAGATTTTTTGATGTTTTCTTGAAACCCCATTCTATGACGTGGGAGATTCCTTTCCCTTTGAAAAAGACTCTAAAAGATAAACAAATAGTCTAAATAAGGAAAAATGTGAACACTTTGATATCTGCAATATGCTATGGCTTGAGCAAGACACTTTGTGGATACGCTGTCTGCAGTGGATAATCCAAAGGGTAATATCGAGAACTGAAAGTGTAACCCAGTCAGAGTAAACCTTTAGAAACATTTGAAATCTGAGGCTATGGGTACATTATGATAAGAATCCATAAAATCTACAGTTACTAAGAAATATAAAGGGGAATCTGAGGTAACAGCTTGTGAAAGGACAGCATTTTGAATCTTGGGATTTTTGCAAACTGGTTTTGAAAAGCAAAATCTAAGACTGGTTTCCAAGAGGTTTCTTTCTTTAGTATCTGAAATATTCTTAAAAGAAAGCATTTCTATATCAGAGAAAGAGGGACAGATTCTGTCACCTCCCAATGTCAGCAGCTACTGAAGGACAGACAGATCTGGTGAATGAGGAGGAATCCCCTGAAAAGGAGGGCGGAATTCCCACTATCATCTGTACACCTGTTATATCATTCTCAGAACCCATTTGTCTGAGATTATCTGTTGCCCACGAAAGAAACTGAAAGTCTGATTTTGGGGATGATTTAAACACTTACCAGGATAGGAAAGGAGGGAGTACTCTGCAAATAGTTATTCAGATTTGTTGGGACAGTCCTTGTTTTTGGGAGGAAAGGGCTCACCTTTTTTACAGCCCCCTTGTCATTGGTTTGCAAATGTCTGCTTGCCAGAAGCTTGCGGAGTCTGCTTATTTTGCTTTGTATAAAATCAGTACAGACATAACAAACTTGGAGATGTAAGGGTGATAAAGTTGAATAACCCCTGAATTTGTTTCCCTCTCTCGTCACACTTTTCAGGGCCTCAGTAGCAGATGATACAGCTACACCCTCTCTATCTAAAGGAGAGGTCAAAATTCCAGCTTTAACACACACAGTCAGGTTTTGTGTACGTAACCAAGCAAACCTTCTCATAATAGTTGCAGCAGCAGCTGCTCTGGAGCAGAGTGTTTAGTCACCTGAGACACAAAAAAATAAGACTATTCATAAAAAGAAGTTATGTACTCACTATAACATTCCATGTTTGTTGTTCTTGATCTCGCCTTCCTTCTTGCTGGGATTGGCTCCGACCTGGTCGCATTCTAAAGCTCAAGAGCTTCCACTGGCTCGAGGCTAGACCCTATCCCGACATGCCTAGCGAGAGTTACCCAGATCTCATTTGTGATAACCCATAACACTAGACTATAATATGCAAATATAGATAGATGTATATAAATTATGCACATATATACATTATGCACATATATACACACACACACACACACACACATATATATATATATATATATATATATATATATATATATATATATATATATGTATACTAGCTGTACCCAGCCACGCGTTGCTGTGGCTCAGTCTGGTTAAATGGAAAAGAAAGAAAAGAGAAAGCGCACGTTTCTAATATGTTTAATTTCACAATGCTTCTTGGTATACAATATTTTTTGTTATTCCATTGTCTATGCAGATATAGAGATTGTCTGGTTTGCTGACTCTAGAACACGCAACATGTAATTGTCCATGTGAGAAACAATCCGTTTGTAGATCTAAACCGCACAATTCTAAAGATTGGCCCTGAGCTTTGTTGATAGTGATTGCAAATGCCAATCGAATTGGGAATTGCAATCTCTTAAATTGAAATGGCATATCCGTTGGAATCATAGGAATGTGAGGAATGAGGACATCTACACCTTTGAAAGGTCCTGTCAAGATAGTTGCTTCTATGACGTTGCTCATTAATTTTTTTTACTGCAAGCCGCGTGCCGTTGCAAAGCTTTAGCTGGTTGATATTTCGCAACATGATAATTGGCACGACGATTTTCAATTGCAGTACGTGCGGTGGTATCCCTGGCAGATTGAGTGAATTCAAAAATTCTGTTGGATAATTAACAGCTTCATCTGCTTCCAAAGCAGTGTCAACGGACTTGTATGTGACTGCCTCGCTTAGAATGTTAGACTGAATACTATTGTTAAGTTCGTAGACGTCTTTGTTCTTGGCCGCAAGAATAGCTCGTTCAGTCAGCCAATCGTGATTCTTATAATTGGTTTGAATATTGGGAAATACTTTTTCAACCAATTCTTCTTTTGACGTCACTAAATTGCAGAAGTTATGAGGCAATAAAATTTGTCCTGAGTTCAGATCAACCGGCACCTTTCCGTTCCCAATTTCCAGCAATTGATGTGAGAATATCTCAGCTGATCGATCGTTTTGCAACTGGACACGCATATTTGTAGTTAATTTTAACATCTTTACGTGTCGCCACAAAGTAGAGTATTTCAGGCAAGCAATTATTTCGTCCGCTGGTGTCAATCGAGGAAGTACAGGTAATGTTTGCCTGAAATCTCCTGCAAGCAATATTAATGCATTCCCAAATGGTCTGATGTTTTCACGCAAATCTTGCAATGATCGATCAAGAGCTTCGAGCGATTTTTTGTGCGCCATTGTGCATTCATCCCAAACAATAAGTTTGCATTTCTGCAATACTTTTCCCATGCCGGATGCTTTGGAACGAAGAGTGTTTCAATGAATTGCATGTTCAATGACAATTTCAAAGCGGAATGAGCAGTTCTTCCACCTGGTAGCAATGTCGCAGCTATTCCGGACGAAGAGTTAAGACTATGCCATTTTGGGATCGAATTGCTGCCAGAATCAATGTAATTAGGAACATTTTACCAGTTCCTCCTGGCGCATCTAAGAAGAAGATTTCTCCAACCCCGTTATTGACAGTTTGCATTATTTGATCGTAAATGCCGTTTTGCTCAAGCGTTAGCTTAGGAATATTTGATTGCACATATGACAAAAGATCACCTGAGTCGTAATTTTGTTCACGATGCAATTCTACATCGAATGAAGCAGCAGCAGATCGATTCGGTAAAGGCATTCCCAATTGACTGAGAACTTTGTTCGCGATTTCTAAGCACAAATCTTCAATCATTATCAACGCTTCGTTGTAGATTTCTGCTGTGAAATCCATGTTCATATTTGAATTTTCCTTGAGTATTCGACAGAAAATATCTTCAGCCATGTGAGATTTATATTTCTCCCATAACTCTGTTGGAGATGAAGGAGAGCAGGCGGTCAAAATTATTGCAAACAATGCACGAATTTGATTTGGATGTGACGTATTGCACACGTCATTAATGCATAAAACCCCAGTGTCAGTCATTTTCCAATAAATTCAGAGCTTGACATGCACTGCGGAAAGTAGCATGTGTAATGCCGTTGACAATTCTCAATTGCTGGAA